>NW_026729184.1:0-154801 GCF_030272615.1 Cryptomeria japonica
ACAACAACAACAATTGCTCTTGCGATTCAAAGCTGTCGTATCCAAAAACGGCAATGCTCTGCCCGACTGGATTCCCCTTCACCCATTCTGTAACTGGTCTGGTATTATTTGTCACTCGTCTCAATCTGTTCGTGCCGTCAATTTAACCCAAATGGGTTTAGATGGCATCATCTCTCCTGTACTGGGAAATCTCTCTTCTCTTCGAGCCCTAGATCTCTCCAGTAATTATCTCACTGGTATCATTCCTCCTCAACTCGGCCAACTCCCAAATCTATGGATACTCTTGCTGCATCAGAATCATTTGCAAGGAACCATTCCGCCCGCTCTCTCCGCTTGCCGCAGTTTGTATTATCTGGCACTCTCCTATAACCAACTGCATGGCAGCATTCCGCCTGAGCTGAGCTTTATCAGAAGTTTGAAGTACCTCTACTTGGGTGGCAACAATCTCACGGGTACCATTCCCCCCTCTTTGAAGAATCTGTCTGCCTTAGTTGTATTGGATTTGGCCAACAATGAGCTCTACGGCCACATTCCTCCTGAATTGGGCATGCTCAGTCACCTCCAGACTATTTACCTTTTTGGAAATAGTCTATCGGGCGCCATTCCCAGCACTTTTCACTCTGTCCGTGCCATCAATTTATCCCAAATGGGTTTAGACGGCACCAATTCTCCCGTGCTCGGGAGTCTCTCCTCTCTTCGATCCCTTGATCTCTCCTTCAACAACCTCACTGGTACTATTCCTCCTCAACTCGGCCAACTGCCAAATCTACAGATACTCCAGCTGGCCGGCAATCAATTACAAGGAATCATTCCGCCCGCTCTCTCCGCTTGCCGCAGTTTGTATCTTCTGTCACTCACCTTCAACCAACTGCATGGCAGCATTCCGCCTGAGCTGACTCTTCTAACAAGTTTGAAGTATCTCTACATGGGCGGTAACAGTCTAACGGGTACCATTCCACCCTCTTTCAAGAATCTGTCTGCCTTAGTTCGATTGGATTTGGCCTTAAATAACTTATCGGGCAACATTCCACCTGAATTGGGAATACTAACTGACTTAGAGTATCTTAGTTTATGGGGAAATCAGCTTAGTGGAAACATACCAAACTCCCTGGGAAATTGCTCCAGTCTCAAAGAACTTTATTTAAATACAAACCAACTTGGTGGAACGGTTCCAATGGAACTAGGTAGGTTGAAGCTTCTCACCAAGATTTACCTACACACCAATCAACTCGTTAGTGACAGCAGTAACACATTGGCCTTGGCCTTTCTCAATGCTCTCACAAATTGCTCCCACTTGCAAGAAATAGATGTGAAAATCAATTATTTCACTGGTATATTGGCCCCGACCATAGGCCAGCTGTCTTCTAATCTCAATTACTTGGCTTTATCAGCCAACATGATAAGCGGAAGCATACCACAACAGATTGTAAATCTCACAAACTTGACATACTTAGGTTTAGAGAATAATCTTTTGAGCGGCAATATTCCATCTGGAATTAATAGATTTCGTGAGTTGGAAGAATTGCATCTGGGTGGGAACAAATTAGAAGGAAGCATTCCAAGTGAGATAAGTCATATGCAACATCTCGGACTCTTAAATCTTAGTCACAACCAGTTATCTGGAAAAATACCTGATTCACTTTGTAGCTCCCAGCAGTTAAGACGTCTTCTACTTCAGCACAACAAGTTATCAGGGGAGATCCCTGTTAGTTTGGAGGGATGTCAGAAGTTGGAGCTCCTTGACTTATCTTACAATAAACTAGGGGGAAAGATACCTGGTGAAGTCATTGCCAGCCTTAAAAACCTGCAATTCTACCTTAATATTTCATGGAATTCTCTGGAAGGGCGGTTGCCGCAGGAGATGAGTAAAATTGTAATGGCTCTAGCCATAGATATATCTGGAAATAAACTTACTGGGGTCATTCCAATTTCTCTAGGAGACTGCACAGCATTAGAGCATCTAAATCTGTCTCACAACACCTTTGAAGGTCCAATACCACATTCACTCTCCAAATTAAAAAATCTCCAAGAAATGGATCTTTCTTTCAATAATTTGTCAGGGCAGATTCCAGAAGGAGGGTTGTTTCAAAATAGAACTGTTGTAACATTTTTTATGGGGAACCCTGGTCTATGTGGTCCAAAACACTATTCATTGCCTCCATGCCCAAATCTGACCCAGGGAAAACATTCCCTTCTCAAAAAAGTTGTCTTATCAGTTGTTGGAACCATTGGATTTGTATTAGGCTGCTTCATTATAGTAATTTTAAGGAGGCATAAACTTTCAAGGCAAGTAGTCCGTTCCTCGAGCTTTATTTTTCAAGGAAACTATCCAAAATTTTCTTATCAAGATCTGTTCATCGCAACATCTGGATTTGACGAGTCAAACTTGCTTGGAGTGGGTAACTTTGGATCTGTCTACAAAGGCATGTTGAGGGATGGTAAGATAATTGCCATCAAGAATCTTAATTTACAAAATGAAGAAGCTCTTAAGAGTTTTAAGAGAGAGTGCAAGATGTTGGGAAGAATTCGGCACCGTAACCTCATCAGAATCATGAGTGCATTTTTCTACCCTGACTTGAAAGGTTTGGTTCTTGAATTTGCATGTAATGGAAGCTTGGAAAAACATTTGCACCCTGAGAGAGATGGTGAAGGCTTTTGTAAATTGGGATTGAGTGAGTGTTTGAGCATTGCTGTTGATGTAGCACATGGCATGGAATATTTACATCATGATTGTCCTCTACAAATTGTGCACTGTGATTTAAAACCCAGCAATGTGCTCTTGGATGCCAACATGACAGCTCTTGTCACTGATTTTGGTATATCCCGTTTAACTTCTACAAATTCCACTGATTCACTGAGTACAACAACATTTGCACTCAAAGGATCCATTGGCTATATTGCTCGAGGTAACATTTTTGAATTATCTTTATATTAGCATTATCATTTTCTTTATTAGCTTTTTTAAGAATTTAATGAACAAAATTCATTGCAGAGTATGGATTGGGTGGGAATGTTTCTATTTATGGAGATGTTTATAGTTATGGAATTCTGATATTGGAGATGGTTACAAGGAGGAGACCAAGTGATGACATGTTTGTAGGAGACATGAGCTTGCACAAGTGGGTGAGATCAGCTTTTCCAAACAGACTGGCAGAAATTGTTGATAGGGAGCTATTGAGTGATGTGAATGAAAACATGGAAGACAATAAATGTCTTCTTTCTTTCATTCATGTTGGTTTGCTGTGTAGTAGTGAATCATCAAGAGAGCGACCTTCCATGAGTGATGTAGCGAAAGCCTTGGTGAGCCTGAAGACATGTTTGATGGGAGCTGCAGCTGCTTCCAATTTAACATCTACCATATCAGAACTCCTGGAAAAATGCAATCCCACAGAAACATTGGCATCGGACAGCTCTACATTTTAGATGTTTATAACTTCCATCAAGAAGTTGAAGTCCATGTTTGATTGTTTCAAGATTGTCTTCCATAACAATCTAGTCTTCTTTCATGTCAAATCTCCCTTTAATTAAATTCTAGTTCTGTGAGCTTGTATATTGTTCTAATTTATGTGTTTTCGTTTCACCAGTTTGTGAAAGTATGATGTTGTCAATACATGCTTATTGAAACAATATAAAGTATTTTAACATATTGTCCTATTTATAGGAGTTCCTCTCATAATGTACAAAAGCTTGTGAATATTCATGTGTCGCGAAGTTCAAAAACATGACAGGAATCTGGATGATATATTTATGGCTAGAAAGGAGAAAGGAATAAGAATTCTAAGGTAAGTGAATTTTATTGAGTTTTTTGAATAATTTAGAATGCTCAAAACAGATACGTCGCGGAGCTACGTGTAGAATTCACTCAAAATTTAGATTGTAGTGTAATTCTCCTTTATCAGATGTAAGGGGAGGCCCTTGTTTTCATTTTTGACAGTCGTTTATAAGAATGTGCAGAACTTAAAAAATCTTCTTTCGCTCCATTTGTTTTTCTTCAACCATTTCTGGCTATATAAATTACTATTACATTTTGATTTTCTGTAAACAATCACTGGCCTCTTTATGTATAAAAATATCGTTCAGATTTGGACTATATAATTAATATAAATTTTAAGTTGAGCATAATTTAATTTAATTTAAAATATAATTAATCAATTTAATTTTAATTAATTAAGGAAAGAGTTTTTTTTTCCTTTTTCATCAGTAAACTACAAATAAGAGGTCTGCTTCATGTACATTAATTCAAAATATTTTACAATGTTTTTCTCATTATAGTTTCATACAGATTTGTAATAGGCGGTTTTTACAACCTATGCCAAAAACAATATCTACATGCTCTTTGTCATATAAAATGGAGCATAATTACATTTTATGGATAAGGTATTTAAATCTTGAAGCCAATTGAGGCCCTCCATGAGGATGGGCCCTAGAATCCATTGGAGAAACAAAACCCACTTCCCAACATCTAGATGGTGTCATGGTAAAGCAAAGTGGATGTTAATCAAAATGAGAGGGCATCACTCTGTGGAATATCTAGTGATATGAATAATATAGAAATCCTATGGCAACTAAATGCCCAATTCTTCAACTATCATCTTTAAAATGCCCTCAGTCTCACCAAAAACTATTCTCAAATGAGTCATTTGCACAACACATTCTATGAGTCAAATGGCTCACCCAAATTTTCCAACAAGGCCAAGAACATGGATGAAATGTTCATGTTAACTTTGTGTCTATGGTGAGTCAATAAGAAAAACTCTCTGAACCCCTTTAATCACTTGAAGAATTAAGCCAATGCGGTATTTGAAGATGCTCTTCAGCCTCTTCTCCTTGAGTACTCCTAAGAAATTCATCTATCTACAAGTGCATGCCAATTAGATGGGCATGTTCATTTAAACAAACTCTAAATCTTCTTGGAAAATATATTCTACATGAGATACACAAAGGTAAGCACGTGCAACATTTATAACTATGTCAAGATATTTCAATAAATGTCATTCTCTTTAGCCTCTATCACACCTTGTTTTGATTTTCTAGTGATATGCCACATCTTGTCATCATTACCTTACATAAGAAATAGAAACATCATCTTACAGGTTTCATGAGAGTCAACCTCAACTTAGTGCCTACTTCGACTAAAATGTGAAGGATTCATGGAGTGTGGTGGATGCCACACATGAATTTATAGTAAGGAAGAAGTTTCATCCAAGCTACATAAAAGGGCATCTCTAACATTCCAAGGCAAATTGGCATCCCAATATAATATGATAAACATTTTATATATTCTCAAAACATAAAACACGTCTAGAAGGACCTTAATATCTTAGTTTCATAAATCTATTTATGGTTAAGATCTTCTTTTGTAGTGTAGCCCTAGAAAAAGCTCTAGCCATTGCCAACTAAATTTTGTTCCAACATAGTTGTGTTGGAAGAATATTCCTTTTTGCTTTGCACTCCATTGATCCATACCCCTTTGTGGCATAATATTTCCCATCATTAGTGAGATTTTCTTTTGCTTTTATGTTCCTTGCTAGAAGAAGTTCCTCATTTTCTATTTAATACATTGGCAACCCCCATGTGACATTGCGGTCCTCAAGACATTAGACAGACATGGTAAGAGTAGATATTACTACTTTCAACATGATGATAAGTCAACCATTTCGATTTCCATGAGGTCATCTCACTAGATAATTTGGCAAGCGTCCCATAGTCGAGTTGATCTTAAGCCATTTGTTAAAGGGAAATTCGAGGTATATAGTAGGAAGGGTGTCTAATTTTAATTGTAGTGTGAACTTATGTTTCTACTTGTTCCCTAGGGTCTTAGACATTGCAACACTTGCATTTACCATTTTACGTAAACAAATAGATTAATCATCCCCAAAAATATTGACCCTAGCCTCTAGTCTTTTGGCCATCCCTCAAAGAATAATAGTTTACAAATTGTTGATGTGTCAAAGAAGTTAAATTTGAGGTAATTGAAATTCCTTCCAACTGCCCCAATTAAGTTACAACAAAACCATATCGTCTTAAAGCATCTACCAAAATTATGAATAGAAAGTGGGATAATAATTGCAAAGTTCCATTGATAATAATTAAGAACCTTGGGTTTGTAACTATCATGAATTAGCAAGACAATCAATCTCTCTCAAATCCAAAAGATTTAAGGGATTTGAACAAGAATCTCCAATCCAATTTGTTGTTCTTGTTTATATCTAGTTTGACTTACATTACACTTGATCCATTTAACAAGCTGAAGAGTGGATAGCTTCTTATTAAATTAGTACTCCATCTAAGATGCATTTCCTAAGAACAAGCTCAGTTTGCCCCTAAGTAATAATCTCAAGTAGAATTGTTTGTAGATAACTTTATATAGTTGTGGATAGTATCTTATATACTATGTTTCATGGAGATATTGATTAAAAATCTTCTTCTTCTTAGGAATAAAAGTTTCGAAGGTGTTATTCAGATCTTTAAATTGACTACTTTCTTGTGTGAGTCCTCAAGTGCTACCCAAATGTTGTACCTTGCAATATGCTAGCACTTACAAAAAATGTTTCTAGGAAGCCATCAAGCTTGAGAGCCTTGTCTAGAAGCAGCTAGAGGACAACCTTTTGACTTCTTCTATGAAACATTGTTTCAAGAGTTTATCTTCACTCTTAGAAACCAACTTGGGGATTTTATTAGTAAAATGAGACATGGATTCACCTAAGGAGTCATCTATATTGTTTAACATTCCTTTTGAAAAAGAAGACTACGTGTTTATTAATGAGCTCCTTCTCTTCTAGTATCTCTCAATATATAAATTTATCTTACTAATTCTATTCACCATTTTCCTTTCTTTTGTATAATGATGGAAAAACTTTGAGATTTTGTTCCTGCTTTTAAGCCAAACTTTCCTAACTTTTGGTGTCCAATATATCTCCTATTTTGGAAGAATCTCTAAATAGAACCTTAATAGTCCCTTTTCTTCTAGGTAACTATCGTGGTCCATTCCAAATAGAAAAACACATTCATTCAAATAAAGCCTTTGAATATTGACAACGAGATTGCAACCGGTTTTGACTAAGTATATACCTGGAGCATTATTAGTTCAAAATAGTTCATCTTTCTTTTGTAAGGAACTAAAATTGAAATGACATATTTTATTAAATAGCTCTATGTTAGATTCACAACATTTACTTCTTAGCAAGGTATTGTATATTCTCTAATAGGTGGATATTCCAATCTACATCCAATTTTTCTCGATAGTTCTTCCAAATTTGCTAGATAACTCCTTAATCCTTAAAAAGGGGTGAAAATGTTCAAGGGGAGGCTCAATAAACAAGTGGTCTTCCTAGATCCAAATAGTATAACCATTACTCACCATCCATTTTTATCACATTCGCAATAGTTGTCCAACCTTAGCATTTTTGTTCCAAATAGTAGATCCAACAAGGATATAAAAATAAGATAATATACCCCAACCACCCTCATCTCTAATATACTTAACCTTCATGATATTTATCCAATTATTATTGTTCTTCAAAAAAAAATGTCTCATTTTGGCTATCAAGACCATATTTGTGTCTTTAATTTTGCATAATCCCAAACCTTAGAGTTGCTTAAGAAGGAAAACCTTATCCCAAGACACTAGTAAAATCCTTTGGTCTCTTTCAATTCCAAACCAATGGAAGTTCCTTTGAATCTATTTGACTTTATTAGCGAGGAATCTACTATGAATGTTATTTGGCTTTTCTAAATAAATGATATTAATGTTTTAATGATCATCCATTGGGAATCCTTGATCCTCCATGATGTGGCATCCAAGTGTATTATAACATGTGATTAAATAGGCCAACCTAGGCCTTATTATAAGTAATTTAATGTAGAAGCAAAAGGATAATAGTGAAAATTTTGAATTAGGTTAATAAACTATTAGTGGGAACTAGATTCAAATGTATCACAAAGGATTGCACTAGGGATTACATACATAAAACGTAAGTATAATAGTAATTTCATTTAACAAATAAAGAAAAATGATACATATATTTTATATAAATATATATATGACCATAATAAATATACAAGTAAATGGATTTGTAAATTGAATCAATTATCATATATAAATATTGCAAATAATATACTAAATTAACATACTATTAAATATAACTAAATAAATTTAAAACTGAAAACAAATAATGATTCTATGGCAAGCAAAATGAGTGGGATCACTTTCTCCTCCATTTACTCTAACACTCCCTAATTAACAACAACTTTTTATTATTTTAGTATTCTTTGTTCAAAACTATAATCTCATTTGACATCTAAAATCGTTACTTCTACATTTTAATAAATATGTAAAATACTTTTTTAAATAATATTATAAACCTTATCTGTATTGTATAAAAATACTAATTTAAAAACAATTAATAGGTGTACACCAAACAAAAGCAAAGTAAACAAATCCTTGATAACAAACATACCGACTCCCACAAAAGCTAAAACAGTATTATAGTCGTCTGGGATGTGGAAGATATGTAATGAGACGACTGGTGGGAAGGCGAAGGTATATAATTATTTGCTATTCTATGGAATTTCATTCACAAGCGTAGAATTTCATGGCTGGACATTATTTTATAAAGAATTCTTCGAGCTTGCGGACAAAACAAAGGCTTTATATCTCTGTTTTAATAGTTTCTTAATATTTCTTCAGTTTGTCTTCTACTCTCGCCAACTGCTTACCTTTAGCAGCGTAGACTTCTGACCATTTCCCATGGTTGAGCAACATTTTAATAAGAATTCAAGGAGCCTGTGGACAAAACAAATGCTTTATATTTCTTTCTTATCTGTTTCTTAATATTTCTTTAGTTTGTCACTCATTCAATCACAGCCCATCAAGATGACCACCCATTTCTCAATAGGTTAGAAAATTGTGCATTGACAGAGACTAGATTTGAATGGCGAACGCAGCAGGACATTTCATAGTCTATTTAAGTTTGCACTACAAAACTTTCGGATTGTCAAGTACGTTCAGTTCTTGGAAATGCCAAAATAATATAGTAATTATAATAGGAAATTTGATATATATATATAGACATGTATATATATGATATATATGTATATACATGTATACATGTATATATGTATATGTATATGTATATATGTATATGTATATGTATATGTATATATATGTATACATATATATATACATATATATAATTTTAAAAGATGTTTATCTTTCACATTATTTAATATGAATTATTTTTGTTAATTTGGATTTATTATTATATCAGATTTGAAAATCTATTTGAGTTAAATTAGATTTTTAGATTTTTAGAACAACATACTTACTCAATGGTATTACAAATTATTTCAAATTATTTCAAATGATTAGAAAAGGGGTGAAAATTTATTCAAACACAAAAGTGATACAAACAGAGAGCCCAGATGAGAGTACTGGAGAACCCTATCAATATCCACTAGCTAATCTAGCATAAGAGCCATATCAGAAGGCAATTGCATCCTATCCATTATATTCCAACCCTGCATTTGATCCGAGACCCATTTGGCCAAACAATCTGCAACCCCATTCCACTCCCTGGGAACGTGTGTGAAAGTAACTGAATCTAGGGAGCAACAAAATTGAAGAATCTGACTGATAACTAAAGCCAAGTGCCAACTAACATCCCCATGCTCCTGCATGGTTAGCAAATTCACCACCACATAAGAATCAGACTCACAAATAATTTTGTGCCAACCAAGAGCAGAACAATGTTGAACAACATAAAAAATGGCAAGAGCCTTCCTTAAATTATTTGTATTAAATCCCTTATAGTTGGAGAAAATAAATTGAACATCCCCAGAACTATCCTGCCCAACACCACCAATATCAACATTCCTAGGGTTCCCCAAAGATGAACCATCAGTGTTAACTTTTAACACACCAAGAGGAGGGGGAGTCCACCGACCCTTCTAATTAACCCACCATAATGGATGTCTGCACCTACCTCTTCCACCCTACCCACCAAACATCGGAGCACCCCCTTGAAGACGAAGAGTAAGACAAGTGCATATAGCAATATCAACGGGATCCACGTTGCTAGTCAAATCACACTTAACCACAACAGTCTCACAAAGAGAATGAATAATTTTCCACCACAAGTATGTGGCATCCATCCTTATATCCTGAAAAATCCTCCAATTCCTTTCTAGCCAAACATGCTAGATGCTTAAGGACTAAGAGCCCAAGAAACATGAAGATAAGGGGTTTCAGCATGGGACTTATCCCAATGCACCCAGAGCTCAAACAAAGAAGAAACGTGGCAGCAAGTCTTACCCCCAACACCCCACCAAAAGTGACATAGTTTCTCAGAAAAGCAGCACTAAAATAATAGATGAGAGATAAATTCCTCACTAATGTAACGCAAAACACAAATTGAAGGGCCTTGAAAACCCCATTTGCAAAGATCATCCTAGGTAAGACAACAATTGTTAACCACAAGCCACAAGAAGAAATTACATTTGGGCTAGGAAAATTTATTCCAAACCTACTTCCACAAAGGCACCTTAATATCTACAAACAACTGTCTGTTAAGCTACAAGTAACCTGCAGAAATAGAGTTTATTCCAGATGACTCACTACCCCAGGCTAGGACATCGAGTCCTCCTAAGGAGATGCCCACCCTAGAAGCCAGAATATGAGTCAACTCAATTTGATCCTTGTCTGACCCAACTAGTGGCCAATCAGAAGAATCCTTCCATTTGTAACCAACAACCTGACCAAAATGTTGAGCAGTCTTATAGTGCACAACTTTATCCTACCTAGGTGAAATAAAGCAATCACAAAGAGCCTACAAATGCAGATACATGGAAAGAAGAGAGTGATTACCATCCGAAGAATCCATTCAAAAGAGAGCTTCAAATCCCTAACTGCAAATCCAAAAATATCTCTCTTAACCAGCTAGGTGCCAGTCTTCAAAGTATTCCAAACCATAGACCCTCTACTCTCCAAATAATATTGAGGAACATCCAAATAGATAGTTCTTAGTAAATACTTGTGCATGAGAATACAGACCAAAGATAATATTGATTGGCACACCAATCCTAATATAGGTTAGTTGCAGGAACCTGCCCAAACAAGAGGGTGAATTCACAATACTGGTTCCCACTTTTTGACCAACTTTGACACTTAGATGAATATTTTGAAAAAAAACTTCGCTTTTTGACACCTATAACTTTTAAACCGTTAAGAATTTGTAGATGATATAAACTAGTGATTTTTAGCATCTTGTTTGTAGATTCTAAATTTGTTTTTTTCAAATTTGTTTGAATAAATTTTTATTGATTTTTCCATCTCCCTCAAAAAGTAGTTTTTTACAGCAAACAACATTTTTCCAGAGTGATGTGTATCCCAAAACGCATAATTTTTTTTTATAAATGATAAAAATTTAATTATTTTGAATTTTGGTTTGTAACATCAATACCCAGGGCATGCAGTTGGTTTGATAGTGATATGTTGAATATTTTTCATTTTATTAAGTTTTGAAGTTTGACTAATTATAATTCAGATATAGGTGTACGTTTGAACACATAACTTTTTCTATATATATCAAAATTCAATTTTCTTTTTTTTTAGAAAGAAAACACCAATACCTAGTGCATAGATATTTTTCAGAATTTTTTTGAATTAGTTTACTATTTTTCTCAATGCATTTGACAAAGAAGTTCATGTTCGGTGAAAAACCTACATTCATAAGAAATTAAATAAAAATATATTAATGAAATTAAATATATTAAAAGTTATACTATTTGGAAAGCTTATAATAAGGACTAAATACTTTTTAAAAAAAAGTTTTAAATGAATTAATTTGACCCCCCAAAAGCTAATGTAAAATTGATTTTTTATCACCATTTGATAGATGCACAGGAGACTCCATTGCAAGTATGATTTAGAAGTAGAGAGGTTCTCTCCAATAAATTTTGATCTAAGAGCCTTTGATTTAACTCTCTTCAATTAATTACTTCAAATGAGACCTCTTAAAGCTTAAATCATTCTATTTTTTAAAAAATGTACGATTTCAGCAAAAATCTGGATGTACCAAAAAGTGGGAACTAGCTTTGTGAGTTCACCCAAGATAGAAGAATGGAGGCCAAGACTCCCCTCCTTTCGAGGCCAACAAACAAGTTCCCACTTAATTAGGCTCCATTTGGAATTCTACAAAGTATTGCTCCAAAGAAACTGGCATGAGAGGGCATCAAATTCCTTAAGAAAATACACAGGAGCTGCCAAGACCATGTTTCTTTGAATAGCAAGAGCCTGAATCACCAATTGAAGAAAGGTCACCCAAGCAGTAGTAGACAACCACCTATGGGTCCAATTATTAACCTTCCAATGCAACTTATCTAGCAAGTCCTTCCAAAATAGACTAGGTTGTCTGCCAATAGCCATAGGAATGCCCAGATAAACAAAGGGGAGAGATCCAATTTAAAATCAAAGGATGTTAGTAATCCTCCTCTGGATAGGCTCTAGAGTATTAAAAAAATAAATTGAGGATTTATGCTCATTGACTTTCTGACTTGAAGCAGCCAAATAAATATCCAACATTCCCCTGAAGGTCACAACTTCATGAATTCTTGCAATCCCCATAAGAGAAGTATCATCCACAAACTAGAGAGGAGGAAGCTTAGGTATCCCATTACCCTGACTCCAACCCTAAATTTGATCTTGGGAAACCTGAGATTTAATTAATCTATAAAGGCTCCCAACCATAATAATAAACAAATAGGGAGAAAGGGGATCCCCTTGGTGAAGACCCCTAGAGGCTCCAAATAACTCAAAAGACTCACCATTTAGAATAACAAAGAAGGAGGTAGACATGACACAACTCATAGTCAAACTAACCCACTCTGGGACGAAGCCAAAGGCAAGAAGAATCTTCCAGAAAAAGTGCCACTTAAATCTTTCATATGTTTTAGCCATATCTAGGTTGATGAACATAGATCTCTCCTTGGAAATTGCCATAGAGTGAATAGCTTTAGAAGCAACAACCACCCCATCCAAATTTATCTTTTAGCTACAAAACCGCATCGCTCATCTGAGATCACTTCAAATTATTTCAACTGAATATTAATTTTAAATTGATTTTTTAAAATCAAATTTAGAAGTAAGTCCATGATAAGTTTAGATTATTTGGAGTAGTTTATTTCAAGGTTTTTTTGTTCTTATATATGCATCACATCTTTTACCTAACCTAATCAAACTTGCTTTTTACTTAGGCTAAAGACACCTTATACTTTTTTCAAATCTAATACACTTTTCCCATCTAATTGTTCTAAGATAAGTTTAAATACTTATTTCCATAATTTTATTTATGTCATGAGCTACTCTTCAATCTAATCTTCCATAGAAAATGAATTCTTTATTAAATCCTAGTATGGTGTTGGGACCAACATGAGTAATCAAGAATATTATTAATTTTATACATGTGGCCTAACAAGAAATTACATTTAGCAATTGACACACCTTCATTGATGCATTTACGCATTGTGAATTTTTTAACCAATTACTAAATCTTATTTACAAGGATTTGGAGGGATGTCTTCATGGCACATAATTTTTTTTAGTATCTTATACCTTTATAGAAATGTTCTAACTTTTTTCCTCCAAACCATTTCCCTCTTCCAATCCTAACTAGATAAGTTTGAAGACCACTACCACTATTGACTCATTTTTTATTCCTAATCATTTCCTATTAGTGCTAGTCTCTAATATGGCCTACACAATTGTTACACTCCTCTTCTTATGAACATAACAATTTTTTCCATTCCTTTTAGTTTTTATCCACATAATCCTATCACTATTATAACCATTAGGTTTTCACATTCTCTATTACCTAACTGGCCCACATTTTTGGGGGGCTAAAGATAATACATTTTATAAAATTTATTTTGAAATAACATATAATCATACTATACTAGTTATTCTAAAATGAGATTAATTACTCATTGCTAAATAAGTGGACAAAGTCTGTAAACCAAAAAGTATCCAAAGGTATCTTTTGATTCATTTACATGTAACATGAACATGGGATAATGTGTTCACATTATAGAACTTGCATGCTCTGACTTGGTAGTCACTTTTTAACTAATAAGTCATAATGTAAGTGTGTAATAATAATTTTTACCCTTCCTTACATTTAAAGTGTTATCTCTCATGCAAGAGTAATTTCTACAGACCTCAACTCTCTCCTCAAATCGTTTCTTGTTGAGGTCACCTCTTCTAATAAAATTTAATTTCTCTCTAGATTCATCATCAATGTGTCTCAAATAGATAGATTTTCTAATTTCATCATCCAACCCATTTCAACCTCTTCTAATAACAAACAAATATTGGTTTTCATGATCCTCTAAAATCCCATCCTCCATGATCCTTTCTATACATGACTTTTCAATAAAATTGGTATTATCCAAGAAGAAAAATTCTATTTTATTGCATGTGGCCATGGAATTTGTATTTAATCCTATGAAACAATACAAGCTAATTCTTTTAAGGTTGATGTAAACAAATTTAAATTATATTTATCATTTTCATAATCATAAGTTTGATACAAAACTTTAAAATTTAAGTAGGAATTGGTTACGATCTTCACATGTTTTCTCATGAAATGTAGGTAAGACATATGCGGATGTCTTTTCATAAGTATAAAATTTCTCTTGGGACTCGAAGCTATAGGCTATAAAAATATTTGATTTGCAACTTCTTCCTCTTCTCTTTCTATCATCACACATTTTATTTGGCAATGTTATAACATTTTCTAAAGGAGTCTCTTGGTTTGTTCATCAACTATTTAAGTAGGATCTTACCAACACTAATGCTTGGGATTTTTAAGCTAAATATTTCCCAAAAACTGTGCCAAAAATTCAA
Organism: Cryptomeria japonica; assembly: GCF_030272615.1. NCBI lineage: Eukaryota > Viridiplantae > Streptophyta > Pinopsida > Cupressales > Cupressaceae > Cryptomeria > Cryptomeria japonica. The sequence continues at coordinate 14,900 of NW_026729184.1, forward strand.
AAGGGGTTGTTGAAAGTGTCATAATCCCTTTTCATTTAATCATTTATTGATATGGGGGTGTCTAAAGAATTTTTTTGTAAGCACAGTTTCACGGTGTCATATGATGGTTCTTTAAAGTCCTATTATGGTTTTGAAATCTATCCTATGATAACAAATTTAAACTCTATCTTATTTTGTACTTGATTGGACTATTATTTGTAGAGAATGAAATCCTAAGTAAACATGGTCTATAGGAACCAATTATTTTTCTTTATATCTAATTCAAAGTGGTGATAGAAGAGATAAATGAAAACTTGCAAATAAACTAATCTATTTCAACTTGCAAAAATTGAAATCTATTTTAACTCACACCTTAGCAATGAATTAAAGTTAATCTAGATCACATGATCCCAAATCTCAACAATCATGAATAAATTTCCAATTTCAAATGATTTCTAAAGATAATTTTGAAAGGAGAAAAATGCATGAAGACTTCATGCTAACTAACACCAACTAATATCATAACCAATTAAAATTATACAAAATAATGAATAAATAACCAAGAAATAACTATTATTCTTTATAATATTTAGAAATATTTGAATGGAGAGAATAGGTGAGAAGGAAAATTTGAATTCGAATTCATAGTAGGTGGGAAGGTGCAGAAATGGTGGATGCAATGGAGATCACATGGAGATCATCACAGGGTATACTAAGGATGATGAGAAATTGGATGAAGGAGGTAGTGTTGTGTGGGATGGAGGTACTTTGCAAGTTCCAATGTGTGGTAATTATGTATCGACTAACAAACCAGTTGTTGCGTATGTCCCAAAGGGGCCCAAAGGAATTTGGCAACAAGCTGGATTCATCATCTTCTTCGGAATGCAACAAGAAGTGGTCTTCTCTTTTTGGGTCTTGACCTAAAGCTAACTCAATTTCCCTATTTATCATACTACAGACCCTACTTCAGGTATTTTTTCCATCTCAATACTGGACTCTATTTTAGATGAAACCATGGCAAATATGGTGTTTATTCTGGTTGGGAAATTTGTGGCTCCCCGCCCTAATATTGATTTAATTCGAGCCTGGGTCACCCATAAATGGAAAAGAAAATTTTAGATTGAGGTGGTGGCTATGGCCAAGGGCTTTCTTTTTCTTTTCCTTTAACTATGATGAAGATCTTAAATTTGTCTTATCTGGGGGCCCTTAGATGCTGGGTAAGTCCTCTTTGGCTCTAAAAAAAGGGAACCTGGCTTTAATCCTAAAGATTGGGAGTGTAATGAATCCCCCATTTGGGTTTGCCTTCTCAGCCTCCCCTTGGAATATTGGGATGAAGAGATCTTTTTTGGTTTGCTTTCTCATTTTGGTGAGCTCCTATCCTTGGATCCCATGATTGCGACGAAAAAAAGATTGGTTTATGCCCTGATTTGTGTGAATATCAAACAATCGATAGATCTCCCCCTTGAAATATCTTTTAACTTAAAGTTGGGGAAATGGGTATAGAAAGTGGAATATGAGTTCTTGCCCTTTGCTTGTTTTCATTCTAAGAAAGTGGGGCATTGGGCTATGGATTTCCCAAAGAAGCCACGCATAAAAAAACTTTGGAAAACAGAAATCCTCCAAGTCTATCCCCTCTGGGGATAATCTATAGAATGATCTTACTAATGGGGGGCAGATTCCTCCGACCTAGGAAGGACCATCTGTGGAGATAATTAATGAAATTTATTTTAACTCACACCTTTGCAATAAAGTTTAAAGCTAATCTGGATTACATTATCTTATATCTCAACACTTATAAACAAATTTCCAAATTCAAATGATTCCTAATGATAATTTAAAAGGAAAAAATGCATGAAGACTCTGTGCTAACTAACACCAACTAATATCATAACCAATTGACATTATTAGAAATAATGAATTAAGAACCAAGCAACAACTATTATTCCCTACAAATACGAATTAAAAAAATAGAATAGAACCGGATTCTTCTAATAGAAGCACAAACTAAATCTAAGTAAAAGAACAACTAAAGATAACCTCCTCCAATCAAGTGGGTTGTACTCACTTTTAGGAGGGATCTCGAACATGAGATATCAAAGATATTCCTACTTTTTCCCCATCAAATTGGCCTCTAAAGGGGCAAACTATAGAATTACAAAGATCTTGAGAAGAAAAACTTGTTGATTTCCCAATCTTATAACTCTAACTAATGGAAGAGTATCCTAAATATATATTCATCCTCATTGTTATAAAAAAATTAAAATAAATAACTGACTAAATCTATAAAAAAATTGTTGAATTAAAATTCATGGTTACAATTAATTTGAAATGACTAGGGACAAATATACAATTCTCTATAGATGAGGAATAGTATGGAAACAATGTGAATGGAATGAGAATTTTCATAGTAGACAAAGATGATTTGAAGATTCTAGGAGTAGTTTTAGACATGGGTGGGACTAGAGGCATCATGATCCAACTGCGTTTAAGAAATAAGTGTCTAGTTTTGGTAACAATGCAGCAAACTAAGAGGGAGTGGATCAATTTTCTCAAAAACTTACTTCAACACTAGAATACACAAGACAATATGTTGACATCAATGACAAGACATCATTTCAACAAACTTCTTATAAATATCCAACAATCTCCCTCTTTGGAATTGATGGCAACATATGAATGTGAAAAACAATCAATGCAAAGAAAGAAATCAACTCACAACAATCTCCCTCAAAATCACAAGGATCAGCTCCCCTTTGACATCAATGACAAAGGCTTGGGAATTATAATTCTCTCCCCTTTCGAATTAGCTTCACAAATCTATACATCTGAACCACGAATCACCAACACTGACTACTCCCCCTGAGTAGGAGCCTCACTCATCAATTTGAATCACAAAATATCTCTATGAAGTGCACTGAATTGATGAAAATCCATACATTTTGCATCTCATCAGGAGGGGCAATCACCCCTAACTTCTTTATGAGATACTCAAAAGTATCTTTAGGAAAAGGCTTCGTAAAGATGTATGCAATATGTTCCCTTGTAGATACATACTCCAATCTAACTTCTTTCTCATTCACCTTCTCTCTCAAGAAATGAAACTTGATTGATATATCCTTTGTTTTGGAATGCAGCACCGGATTCTTTTTAATATTGATAGCACTTGAATTATCATAGTATATAGAAATAGGCTCTACATAAATAACTACTATATCCTTCAACATCTACTTCATCAAAATTACCTAAGTACAATTGCTAGCAGCAACAATGTATTCAACCTCTATAGTAGATAAAGAAAATAAAATTCTTCTTCTTGCTTTCCCAAGAGACCAACTTCTTACCTAAACAATACACCACCAGTAGTACTCTTTCAATCATTAACATCACTTGCCCAATTAGCATCTGTAAAAGCACTCAAGATAAAGTCATGATTATTAGAATACAACAAACCAAATTCAACTGTCCCTTTCAAATATCTAAATATTCTTTTTATAGTAGTAACATGAGATTCCTTAGGATTAGCTTGAAATCTAGAAACATGACACACAACATTCATTATATCAAGTCTAGTCTGAGTCAAATACAACAATCGACCAATCATAAATCTATATCTAGTCTGATTATCTTTTGAAGAATCATCATCCTTTGTCAATTTACATCCGGTCACCATAGCTATACCAATAGGTTTAGACTCCTCAAAACCAAATTCCTTCAACATTTCCTTTACATACTTGGACTGAGATATGAAAATACCTTTATTCAATTGATTAATTTGTAATCCCAGAAAGAATTTCCTTTCACCAGTCATACACATCTCAAATTCATTCTGCATCTCTTCAGAAAATTTCTTACATAGGCAATCATTTCCTCCAAAGATAATGTCATCAACAAAAATTTCAACAATTAAAATGTTATTCTAATCAATCTTGAAATAAAAACTACTATTAGCAATACCTTTATTGAATCAAAGCTTAATCAAATACTTATCCAACCTAGCATACTAGGCTCTAGAGGCTTGCTTTGAAATCCATAGAATGCTTTCTTCAATCGGAAAAACCATGTCCTTTTCATCTGGAAGCTGAAATCCATCTGGTTGCTCAATGTAGACTTCTTCCAACTCACCATTAAGAAAGGCTAATTTGAAATCCATTTGATAAACCTTGAAATCTTTGTGAGCAGCATAGGCAAGATATAGTCAAACAGCTTCAATTCTAGCTACCTAAGAAAAAATCACATCATAATCAATTCATTCCACCTGTGAATAACCCTTACAAACAAGTCTAGCTTTATTTTGAACAACTTCACCTTGTTCATTCAACTTATTCTGAAATATCCATTTAGTTCCAATTACATTTTTATCCGTAGGTCTAGGAATAAGAATCCACCTATAATTTTTCTCAATCTGATTCAATTCTTCTTCCATAGCTTTAATCTAATTTTCACCTTTACACACTTCATCAACATCTTTAGGTTCAATCTTAGAAATCAAATAAATTTCTTTAGAAAGTCTTCTCCTAGTCATCACACCTTTATTGTTATCACCAATAATCTAATTTTCTAAATGATTCAACCTCACATGCCTGGGATTTTTAAATTTTTCTATTCTTTCTTTCTACAACACCATGTTGTTGTGGTGTCCTAGGAGCAAATAATTGTCTCTTAACTCCATGTTCTTCACAATATGCATTAAACTCACCAGAAGTGAGTTCTCCAACTCTATCAGATCTCAGATACTTTAGCCTCAATCCAGTCTTAGTTTCAACCCCAGCTTTGATTATCTTGAACCTTTACACATGTGTAACATTTCCTTCAATCATCGTGGTTTTAGCAGCTTCTTGAATTTTTCTATTCTTTATTTCTACAACACCATTTTGTTGTGGTGTCCTAGGAAAAAATAACTATCTCTTAACTCAATGTTCTTCACAATATGCATTAAGCTCACCAGAAGTGAATTCTCCAACTCTGTCAGATCTCAAATACTTCAGCCTCAGTCCAGTCTTAGTTTCAACCCTAGATTTGAAAATCTTGAACCTTTCCAATTCTTCAAACTTCTCCCTTAACAAGGTAACCCACATCATTCTTGAATAATCATCAATCAGCAACATGAAATACTTGTCACTTTGCAAGCTTCTCACTCTAGAAGGACCACACAGATCAATATATACAAGATCCAATAATCTATTAGAATTATACTATTTTCTCTTATAACTACTTCCCTAATTGACCTTCCTTACATACCGGATTAGAAGGCTTTATTAGCTTTGGTAGATCTCTCATTTCTTGAGTAGAACTTATCTTAACCATGCAATCAAATTTTGCGTGACACATTCTTCTATCCCATAACAAACTTTTATCAATCTAAGAAATGAAAAAAAAATTTACCACTAGCATTCAAGTGAAAGATATTACCTTTAGTCTTTGTACCTGATGCAATCTCAATTCTGGAGTTACTCAAGATCTCACATTGACCATTCTTGAATTGCAAGTTATATCCCTTATCAACCATCTAACCAACACTCAAAAGATTATGCTTTAAACCTTCAACATACAACACATCATCAGTATTGTACTTATCATCAAGAGAAATAGAACCTCTACCATGGATTACACAAGCTTTTTTATCACCAAATCTTACTATACCACCATATTTTTCCAAATTTACAAATTAACTCTTATCACTTGTCATATGATGAAAGAAACCATTGCCAATTACCCATTCATCTTTCTCCTCAGCTTTCCTTCATACTTACTGACACCTTTAGGCAATCTTTTGGCAATAAGTACTTCAAGCTCCTCAAGCTCTCTTTCTTCATCATCGATCTCTTTCATTTCTCTCATATCTGGATACTCTTGTAGAAATTTCCCCTGCATCATATTTTTCCTTCCCAAAAATAGTAGCTTTGAATGCAAATTCAGTCTTAGGAAGAAAGTCTCCAAACTCACATAGCTTGAAAGCAACAAGTTCACCAATCAGCATGTCTCTTCTCACATTTGTCATAGTTCGGATCTCATTAATAGCAACAGCTTAATGTTTGTAAGAAGGAGGCAATGATCTCAACACTTTAGCAACAAACTCAGATTCTTCTAATATTCCACTGACACATCTGATTCCACACACAAGCTCATTCACTTTCTACATGAAAGAAGTAATGTTCTCATCTTCACTCATCTTCAAGTTCTCATATTTTCCCTTCAAGCTCTGTAACTTAGCAATCTTCACATGACTATCACCTTCATGCAAGGTCTCTAATTTTATCCATATTTCATGAGCAATCTCTAAGTCCATCATATTAGTCATCTCAGAATTAGACAAGGCACTCAACAATGCTTCCTTAGCTGTAATATTGAATTATGTTTCCTTTATCTCATCTAGAGTAGTAGGACCATTTTGAGGAACATTATATACATTCTTAGTAATCTTCCAGTACTCTTCTCCAATGCATCTCAAAAGACATTACATCTGGATTTTCCAAAGAGTGTAGTTCATTCCATCAAATATCAGACTATCCTTCTTGAAAGTAAATATTGTCATCCCGGATCTCCACAAGTGGTCAGGATTCTTCTCAAGGATCTAGCTCTGATACCTCTTCTTGGCAACAATGCAGAAAAATGAGAGGGGGGGGAGTGACTCAGTTTTCTCAAAAACTTACTGCAACATTGGAATACACAAGAGAATATTTTGACATCAATGACAACACATCATTCTAGTAAACTTCTCAGCAATATCCAACATCTACTATAAGATTGATAATGAAAATACATCTTATTTTGCGAAGGGAAAATATCTCCAGCTTTCAATGGCTCCTTATAATAGAGGGAATTAACTCATGCATGAATTAGCTAAATAAAACATATGTATGCATGCATAAAAGGATCAAATTCATCAATCACTTGAATAACATTCAAGCATAAGTATAATTTTCATATTAATTAACTCCAAAAGAAACTTATCTTGAACATGTATTTAGTGCCAACTATCTTAAATGGTTTTAAAATGGTTGAAGTGTGAAATTAAAATATAAACTATATTATGATGATCAACATATACATCTTTTATTTGTTGATAGTCACATGAACACTATTGTCACTCTATCTTTAGATATTTCTCCTACATTTCCTACTTTAGTTTCTATAGTGATAAATTATATTGATATCTATGATTTTACATATCTGCCTCAATTATCAATCTATTTTTGACATCTTCGATATAGTATTATTAGGTTCTCATCAGTTTAACTTTCATCATATATTCGTATCTCTTATACTTGAATCCTATATGATACCTAGTTCATCCTATTATCATTTTTTATTTTTTAGCATCGATTTGGAGACATTTGAGCATCATTTGAATAAATCATTATGAGCATCATCTAAATCTTTGGATCATATAAAATATTTAGAGACATACATTATTTTTCCAGCATATTCCTATTACAATGGGTAGCTATAGTGTACAGCTATACGGTGATAGTTTTTACCAAGGGGAGAAATGTTGCTTCATGCTCATTATTCTCTCAAGCATCTAGTTTCAATAATATACCAAAACTACAAGAGGAAATATAAGAGGAAAATTTCATGTGGTTTCACTTCTCATCTTGGTTTTGGGAGGAAGAATTTTTTTATATCAAATTTTTGCTTCTCCCCTTTGGAGGGTCGCACAAGCCTTCTCTCTTTTCTCTCCTATTGGGAGAACATTTATTGCACATTAGGTTAGAAGTATTCCTTGAGGGATAATCATGGTTCCTCCTTCTATATTCTCTTTTCTTCATGTGTGTATTTAGTTTGTATTATTTTATTTTAGAGAGGAGTTTTATTTTTCATTAAATTAAATTCTTTACTTCATTTATGATAAATTTGCACATGGTACCTAATATGATCTATTAGTTGGGACCCATCATCATCATCTTTGTATGTACATTACTCCCTAAGTTGCACTTAAGGTTGGTGTATCAGTGTAATTAGTGACAATATCAAACTAGTTACCTTTTAGCTTACATAGGAGAGTCTTATGCACTGGTTAAGTCTTCATATAGGGACTTCTAATATTTGTGACTCACCTCATATGGTTGAAAGACATGTAATCACCCTTTGAGACAACTATTTCATGTTCATATGACACATTTATAGCACATCTCATGCACATGATACATCATGGACACGTTTCCTACATTTATAGAGGTTGCTAAAATCCTTACTTATCTTCTCATATCACCCCTCTTCTATATATTTAATGGGATAGAAATTAATTGCTTACCTACTGGATTCACACATATTGTATGAATATAATGCATTTTTTCACTTATTTGAAACCTAATGTATAAGGCTTATCATGATTTTACAGGAGAGTCAAATATTTAACTCCAAAATTGTATGCACCTTAGCAACAATATGCTTTGTGATACCAAGTGCATGATGGAGGTTTTCTAAGTCATCAAGAGGGTATTAATAATGACAAAGGTTGTATGCTTCCTTTATAAGTATAGAGAAAATAACCATCTTGTGTGAAAGTGTACAAATTTTTTAACTTGTAGAAATTCCAATATAGCTCACAAAGGAAATAATTTTTTAGAAAAAAATGCAGTTGAAGAGTCATAGGAGAAAGCTATACAAATTATACAATAGGAAAGACAAAGGAAAATAAGTTGCACAAGTAGGTAGCAATGTTCATGTTCTTACCCCTTAAACCATATAATAACATTGAAAGTATAATAATTTCAAGATAATAACTTCATTTCAATATTTCATTGAATCCAAAGAAAATCACAATATTAATATAGAATATAAGATCAAATAGTCAAACATTCGCATGAAAGTCGAGAGAAAAGAAAAAAATATCTCAAATGACTCTTTAATTATGGTTTGAGACTATAAGCTTACTAAAATAATCTTAAATGGCCATCTTTTTGCAATCTCTTCATAAAATAAGAAATATGAATATTGTTAAAAAAAAATGAGAGCATTACCATGCAATCCCCTCCTCCAAACCCAATACCCAATTCCATAGAAAAAAATTAAAAAAACAAAAACAAAATTTCATTAACATTGTCCCTCTTTTGATCAATACGAACTAATATGAAAATCTTGATTTGGAAAACATATTCACAAACTCGTGTAAAGTGTCATATTCAATGTATTCACTAATTCCTTTTCTATTTAACTACAATCCAACAATACTAAGGCTATTACAAATGTAAAGTGTCAATGTTATAGACTGTGATGGGAGTTAAGTAGATATAACCAGCCTACACCAGCTCTAGTATGGTGGGGTGGTTGCTAAAAATATGATCTCGCCATTAATCTTTAAAATTGATTTTCTTTAAAAGGAAGGTTTCACCTAACAATAGACATTCTCCCTTTCAAACTTGTAGTCTCTCAAATGAACATAACAAAAGAAAAACTTAGAACTCAAACTTTAAGATAATCCAAAGCAATCATTACCTTCTCTTTTCAACTAATCCTAAGGTTAGGTATTATATTAGAGTTATCTATCATGTTTACTTATTTTTTAATAATATTTTACCATTTACATCCATAGTCTACTCAAATGCTACATCAAAACATATATAAATCAAGTCAATATAAAAACATAAAATATGACCAACTCATAACTAACTTTTAACATAAAATAAACTTATTGTTCCAGTCTTATTTTAATATAATTCTTTTTTAAATATAAAATTTTCATAATATTTAAATAATAAGTCAATTTAATAATACAGCTTTCTTGAATATTAGTTTATTACATAGGAGAAAAATGACTAGTATTAAAGGACAAAACTCGTCATGTTTGGTGAATGGGGCCTTACAAATCAATATATAACATATTCGAATTTGAATGAGTTAAAAACTGATGTAAAGTCATTGTAAGCTGATCAAGGCCGGCCTTCATATTTAATGGCTAATCTATTAAAAGTCTTGGTCAATGCCGTCTGAAATTGAAGAGGGCCAAGCTCAGATGAAGTGGAAAGCTTTATATTCATTTCATAATTGTTTCTGAGTTCAGCACAGATCAAAATGAACATGTCTTGTTTCTATCTGTAGTCAGAGCTTTAGAATGCCTGTATTAAAGTCTTAGTCAATGTCGGCTAATGATATTTAGACTTCTGACCATTTCAGCTTGCAGTCAAAACAGAGATTTGGAAATCTTTTCCTTAGTTTGTGTTTATGAGATCAAAGATTGGCTTTAGTTTATGAGATCAAAAATTGGCTTTAGTTTGTGTTTTTCTTTCTACCCTCATCACATCCCATCAAGATGATAACCCGTTTTTCTAGAAGAAAAGGGCGTTCATGGAGATTAGATTTCAATGGCATGCGCAGGAGGACAATGACAATCTGATTTAGAATGGATATTACAAAACTTTTGGTGTTAAACAATATAATAAATTAATAAAAAGCTAAAAAACTATAGTAATTCATAGCTGTGAAATTTAAGCGTAAATAATTCTAATGTAATAATGAAATTTATATAATTGTGTTAATTTTAATTTAGTTTTTTATTTATTTTGTAATAATGGATTAAAGTAATAACATATTAGTTTGTGTGAAGTTGGATTTATTCCTTTTTTTTATCTATCCAATTTCTATTCATGCACATACATTTATTGATGCTTTGAACATCTATTTTTGCATATCTTCTCATACCTACTACATTTATTGCATTGCCTATAATCAGACATTATTTCTTATATTAATTTCACTACTTTGTTGTCTTATGTCTTTCCTATGGTTGTGTGAGTGATCCAATGTGCATTCAAGTCATGAATTTTGAAAATCTAGATTCAAAGTTGATCAACTCTTGCCTATTTCACTACCTTTTGTGAGCATACCAAATGCACGGTTGCATGATTTATTATTGTGTATTATATTTGAAGGTGTTCGATTAAATTCATTTCACTTCTTATTTCCAAGAATACCTTTTCATCTAAGATCATTTGTGAAATCCAAGAGCAATTTTTAGAACACTTTAATTTGATGCACTAAAAATTAAAATTTACTCTGGTATAAATGATTACTTACTATGTAATAATCTTTGCATGAAAATAAAACTACTCATTTCCATGGGTTAACTTAGGAGAACATCTACCCTATCAATCTAGAAAAACTCTAAATGTATTACAAATACTACTAGTCCTTAGCTTGAAGAGTAAGCATTGGCAAAACCAATGAAACAAGAAGTTAAATAGTACATCTAGATAAGAATAAAAATTATATAGTAGAGGATATAATCATGCACACGAAAATGATCTAGAAGTGTGGACTCAATATATACAAAGATGTGGATCTTATGTTGAATCTAAGGAAAAACCCAAAAGCAAAGAATTCACTTCTGATCCCAAGAACATCAAACTTTGATGCCACCTCAATTTCATCCTTCTTCGTCAAGTTTAGATCAAAGTACATCTATCCATCATATTTAGTCTCCTATCATACCATACATATCATTTCAATTATCACATTTATAACTAATATCATAAATAATCCAAGTTTATTCATGCCCATGTGTGGGTAGTTTATTTTATTAGCTTAAATTAATCTCAAGAAAAAAAAAAAATTCCTGAACATCTTTGGTAATCTCATCTAATCTTAAATTATCTAGTTTCTCCTAGGGAACTTATTAGATCACTATTGGGGCTTTCAAACATATGCTATTTTAAATTTACATATTACTTCTAGATCCAATCTCCTTTCATCCTTGTTTTTTGAACTCCCTAAAATAACTTTTACTTGTTACTAGATGAGATTTAAAAATTTATTTGAAAGTATTTGTCTAATTTTGAGACTTTTTTAAAACAATAAGATTGATCAATATTATTTGTAATGATTACGAATCTTTTCAAGTGAACAACTAATGTAATTCATAGGGACTTTTCAAATATAATTTAGTAATAAGTATAATATTGTGAAACAAGGTGACAAAATCTTTTGATATGAAATTAATCTAAAGTTATTGCAAATATGAATCCAAAGATTAACCCTTAAAGAGTGTGATTGCAAAATCAAGAATAGAAAGAGAAAACCATAACATATATAACACTAGATATACGTGGAGTAACCATTCCAAGAAAAAATTCCACCATAGTAAGATGTGTTGATTGTATACAATTTTTTTCAGACTAGTTAATCCTTTTGCATGAACCTGTTTGACGTATTTTGGTTAGGGTATGTGTCTTAAGGCTGACTAATGTGGTGTCAAAAAATTCCTCCCTATGTCACCTTGTAGTTGATGTAAATGATGTTTTGAAGACTTGTAGATGACATAAAAGGTATATCAAATCAATTAAAATGTGTGTAATGATAAGAGATGTATGTGCGCTTTAATGTCTTTGTTAGCAAAGTGCGGTAAGCTTCCTTTGGTATGGTCGTAAAGCTTTAGAAAGTGTATACTTCCTTATAGGCTCATCCCATAGAAACCCATTGTAATATTGTTATCCCTTGTGAGTATAGATTAGAATAATAGCTTCAAGAATCTTTTCTCACCATTCTCTTATAAGGGTATCCATGTAAATCTGGTGTTATGGTTGTGTTGCTGATTTCTATATGTCCTTGTTTATTTGATCCAAAATATATAAATTATTAGAAAAAAAAAAATTCGTTAAGATTGATTTACCGTTTACCGCCTCTTAATCTTTGGCTTTTTAAACAATTGGTATCAAGGAAATCTAACAACTAACATGTATCTCATGCACTTGAACACATGGAAACTGAAGCAATTCTTAATGACTAAATTTTTCAAAAGATAATCTAGACATGATGAAATTCAATCCGTATGACATAATGAACTTCAATCCAGATAATTGTGAAGTTAATTATGAAGGAGAACTCAATTCTTCTCTTGAAGATATGGATAGTACAAGGAGAGAATGAACAAAGTATAAGAACAAACTCAAAAAGGTAGAAGATGTAATTGTTAATCTTAAAGTCCAAGTTGAGGAAGGAGAGAAAATTGAAGACTCTCTAAGCAATAATTTATATGACAAATTAGCTAAATGCTCAAATCCTGAGAAAGAATTTGTCTCTCTGAGAAAAGAATTCGAGAAATCTAAACAACAAATAGACAAAAACCTAAAACTCAAAAACAACACTAACACCAACATTCTTGATGGAATAATCAATAATCACAAACAAAAAATGTGGTATTGGATTTGAAAGGATCAAAGCTTAAAATCAAATACTTCTAAAGCCAAATCTGAGATAAAGAAGAATGAAGTTTGTTTCGAGGAATCCATGATTACGAAAAATAACAAGTGGAAGTTGAAGAATGATCAAACAAACGTTAGAAACTAGACGAAAGGCTTCAATTTTTTTCCTAAACAGTATCTTTGTCTAGGGGTATGTTGACTTTTTACCAGATATGTATCATATTGATATGTGAATTGGAATGCAATGATTCTGGAAGACTGTTATCAGATATGTTTCATATTGATTTGATGTATATTGTTGTGAGAATCATCTATCTCTGCGTTCAGGGATAACACAGTTATAGGACAATGCAAAGGTGATGCATTCCTTGACTTTCTAGTACTGTAAGGATGTTTTGGATCATTTAATTATGTTCTTGGCACGTTATTTTTTTTTGTGGTGGTCCGCATATCTTAATTTTTGGTTTGGATTAAATTTTATGATAAAACGGATTGGTATGAGCTGACTTATGCTTTTGGTCTGCGTGGTTCCATGTAGAACCTTGTTTGGGATATTTGGAAGGTGTGCCGATATGGTGTGAATATTCACGAGTTTTCTTTTTCCTTTTGCATGTGTTGCATGTGTTTTATAAGATTGTTTTTGGGTTGATGATGCATATAAACTCTACATTTCTAAGCCAACCTAATAGAGGATATTGAAGATCTAGATGATATATAAAAGACAAATTAATTGAGTTATGACATGAATGGAAAATGGATGTGATGTGTAACTGATATTGATATGAAATAATGATACAAGTTTAAGGATTAAGGTGATATGAGAAGCCAATGTGAGGTGATACAAAGGTCCAAATATGGTATAGTGCAGTATAGTGCAGAAATGAAAGTTGGATCAAATGAGTATTAAGTTGTGAATTGGTATCTATATATTGGTAGATAGTATTCTATTACAATTCAATCTCTTATTTTATCTAGACAAATATTTTGTATCTTGCCTTAAAGAAGTGATCTTCATCTATAGAAGTATTTTGTACCTTTCCTTAAGGTTGTGCACCTTAGCCTGCAAGTCTGGAGCAGTACGCGTTAGAATGGGCTGATACCAGGAGTAAACAGAGAGGGGAGGGTGAATCAGTTTACTAATAGTAACAACAATCAATTTAATTATAAACCTTAAACTGGAGTACATCTTAATGAAGGATATAGCATGAAAGCACAACACACATAACACCAATATTTCAGTGTGGGAAACCCAGAAAGGGAAAAACCACGATGAGAAACCCTACCCACAATCAGATGAATACTCTGTAGTAGTATTGCGAATGATTACAAAAGAGTGAGCACATGCAGAAAGGCCAACAGCCTAGAGCGTACTGCTCATCACAAAGGGAAGTCTCACCGACTTACAAAATCATCAGACTACAATCCAGAATACAATGAACTATGAAAGTAGCATCTACAAATGCCTGATATAGTTCCAGTTAAGTACTGAGGTCTTCCTTGCAAGAAAACCTTCCTTAAACCTTCTTTGAATGGTATGACCCTATTGACAAGGTCGGCTAAACCCATAAACCCAAAAATTATAAGATTATATCACATGATATCACCAGACCAATATTATGATTTACAATAGATAGCATGGACCTAAATCAAATAACTAAACAATTAAATCTGCTAGGAACTCCGCCAAGACCAAAATCCAACATGCTTCACTTTTTGGTAGAAACCCTCAGTGAAAGTTTAACCGGATCCAAATAGGACCACCTTAATAGCACACCATCCAATGCAAAGTCATCAAACACTTGGGATATGATCAAGAAGCACCAAAAGCATGATAGAGACCGAATCCATAAGTTGAACCGGAATTCCATGGATGAAGTCACCAAATAATGCATACTGGTAAAGCCAAAAGCAAGTTGGTAGCCAGTAGATACCAAAAGTGATGACCAAATCATGAAACCACTAGAATAAGCATCCAAAACTGATTCCAGAGATCTGATCATACCAGATTGAAAACATAGCCAAAGCCAAGACGGTCACTAAGACTAACTAGGATAATCTCCAACCGGGATACAATGTTGACATCAATGACAACACTTAACCATATCAAGCATTTTTCCAACAATATGCCCCTTTGGAATTGATGGCAACACTGTATGTGAAACACATCCAAGTGCCAAGGCCAAGGAATGCCAACAAACTCCAAAACCCTGAACAAGAATACCTCACCCCAAAAGATCTGATAGTTTTTCACATGGATACCTCTCCCCCTTTGATATCAATGAGAAAGGACGGATAACAAACCACAAATACTGAACCAAATAGCTACCTACTCCCCCTGAGTAGTAGCACCAAATCCATCAGCCCAGATCATAAAAGTATGTGTGATAAGCTCATTGGATTGATGCATCCCTGCATCTCTAAGTCTCTTTCAGAGAGCTAGTAACCCCCTACTAATTTTTGAGATATTCAAAAGTGTCTTTAGGTAATGGTTTAGTTAGAATATCTACAATATGTTCCTTAGTAGACACATAAACCAATCTGACTTCCTTTTCTTCAACCTTTTCCTTCAAGAAATTATACCTTATAGAAATGTGTTTAGATTTGGAATGAAATACCAGATTCTTTGACTCATCAATAGAAGCAGTAATATCATAGTGAATAACAATAGGCTCATTATAACTCACCCTTATATCCTTTAACATCTGTTTCATCCATAAAATCAGAGTACAATTGGTAGTAGCTGCAACATATTTCGCTTCAGCAATAAATAATGAAGTGCATGATTGTTTCTTACTAAGCCATGAAACCAACTCATTCCCAAGAAAGAATGTATCGCCAGTAGTACTCTTTTGGTCATCCACATCTCCTACCCAATTAGAATTTGTATATGCACATAATGTGAATTCATCATCCTTAGGATACCATAGCCCAAAGTCTGTTGTACCTACCAAATATCTGAATATTCTCTTGAGTATAGTAATATCATGAGTTTCTCTAGGATCGGATTGAAATCTAGAAGCAATACAAACAACATTCATTATACTAGGTCTAGACTGAGTTAGATACTTCAAACCTCCAATCATTGATTTATATCTACCCGGATTCACTTTAGGTGATTCGTTGTCCTTTGACAGTTTGCAACCGGTTATCATAGGAGTACTGACAAGTTTAGAATTCTCAAGTCCAAACTTCTTAAGTAACTTGTTCACATATTTAGTTTAACAAATGAAAATACCTTTATCCGTCTAAGTAATCTGCAAACCTAAGAAAAAATTCACCTCACTAATCATAGACATTTCAAATTCATTCTTCATATCATTAGCCAAATTTATGCATAAACCTTCTTCTCCTCCAAAAATGATATCATCCACAAAGACTTCAATAATCAATATGTCATCATGCTCAATTTTATAATATAAATTAATGGTAGCATTACCTTTACTAAAACCAAGTTTTGAAAGATACTTATCCAGTCTAGCATAACATGCTCTAGGGGCATGTTTTAGTCCATATAAAGCTTTCTTTAGCCTACAAACCATGTCCTTGTCTTCTGATAAATAAAATCCATCAGGTTGCTCAATATAAACTTTTTCTTCAAGATCTCCATTCAAAAATGCACATTTAACATCCATCTAATATACCTTGTAGTTCTTGTGTGCAGCATAAGCAATAAAAAGTCTTACAGCATGAATTCTAGCAACTGAAGCATAAGTTTCTACATAATCAATACCTTCTTCCTGAGAATAGCCTTTGCAAACCAATCTAGCCTTGTTCGATACCACTTTACCTTCCTCATTCAGTTTATTCCTGAAAAACCCATTTAGTTCCAATAATGGTCTTGTCTTTAGGTCTAGGTACAAGTTCCCATGTCTTATTCTTTTCAATCTGATCTAATTCTTTTTCCATTGCTTTTATCCAATTTTCATCCTTACTTGCCTCAATAAAATATTATGGTTCAATTTGAGAAATTAAACATACCTCTTCAGCAGCTAACCTTCTGCTAGTCATTACACCTTTCCTTTTATCTCCAATGATCTAATCTTCAGAATGATTTAGCTTAACATACCTAGGAATCTTTGAATTTTCTTGATTTGTTGACTCATTCTGATGTTCCTGTTGGAAACCAAAAACACTGAGAGGGGGGGTGAATCAGTGTTATACCAGAATAGTAGATTTTAGCCTTAACAAAACAATCATGCACCAACCGATATACCAGTATAAATGAAATTGAAATAAGTAAAGAAACCAATAAGCCAAACACATAAATGAGAACCATACCACACAAATTTATATGTGGAAAAACTCAATGAGGAAAAACCACGGTAGGATTTGTGACCCACAATATCAATCCACTAGCTATATGAAGAGATATTACAATATATGAGGGGCATGCACTTGCACTTGCAGTAAGGCTTACAGCCTAGAGCACACTACTCAATCACAATAGGAGCCTCACTCACTACATAAAATTTTAGACAACAATCCAAAGAAGTGTGAACTGCTAAGATAGCATCCGCTATGCTAGAATATAGTTCCGGTATAAGCTTTGTTTGGTCCGATTGAAACCCTAAACCCCTTTACCGGAATAACCCTCATAATAAATTCCTCACATACATAATCTCTCTGAATAATTGTATTTGCATATCCATCACCATATTCCTATTCTTCATATTCAAAATGATCTAATCAATCTGCCCTATATACTCTATACAAATTTATGCCTTATGTCAGCTTACAAAGGTATATACAATATCATATTACATGTCGGCCAAATAACATAAATGAATAAACATTAAAACAAGTTGCCGATGTCAGATCCAAGATAAGTCGACCTCCAATACTGATAAACTTTACTATACCATGTTGACCTACATTGCCGGTGACCAAAGAAATCTTTCTAACCTACCGGTGCTGGTGTCGATGCCAATGCAAAATCTGTGAAGTTTTTGTCGGTACACCATATGAAGTCAAACCCCAAAATCATGTTGCCATCAATGAAAACATAGTGAAACCAACCAATAGAGTGTCAATTGCCAACAATCTCCCCCTTTGGCATTGATGGCAACAATCATGTGAAAAATGGTCATAGTTTCATCTGTCGGTTTCATCTTGCCCTACTCCCCCTGAGCTGGATATGCAAAATACTCCATAACTCCAAAATTCCAAAAACTTTGTAACTCCCCCTAATGTATGCAACCCTTTTATCCTTTTTAAAATCTATACTACTCCCCCTTTGACATCAATACCCAAAAACAAATATGTCAAAGAATAAGAACTGTACAATGAATACCTCCAAAAATGTCTTACCAGAGCTTGACCAGTTTCAATATTTTTGGATAAGCTTTCTCTAGTAATTCCACATAAGTGTCCCAGCCGGTTTTGAATGTGCAGGATATAGATACAAGTCCACTCAATAAATTTGCAAAAGATTCTTTCTCATTGACATCTGTCGGTGTGGGCTTTCCCAGCATATCCATGCATTCTTTCTTATGTACACAGAGTGAATCCAATCTTGGACTCACCAAACCTCTCAAACTTCTAGCTCTCCGAATTATTTTATCTCTTTCCTTTTCAAAAGCAGAAATTTGGTTCTCCAAAGTCAAAATTTGTCCATCAATTGATGTTGTCGGTGAAATTAATCCATCAAAAGAGTTAGCAATACTAGCAATTTTCTCCTGTATCTCTTTTATCTTTTTATCTACATTTATTGTAAGTACCTCAGTATTGCAACATACCCTGTATATGTTTGTACATTGTTTCAAAGAATTTTCTATCAAAATTAGCTTCTCCTCAATCTTTTTCTTATCTCTCTCAATGATCTGATCAAAAGAGGCTCTCTTAGCTTGAGTGAATCTTTCAAGTGCTTGTCAGTTAGAGATCTATTGTAAGGATTGAAAGTGTTTTGATATGTGCTCAGTGATTACCTTAAGCCAGAACGACTCACTTCATTTTCAATCTTACATTCTGGGACCAATCTGTGTCAAACAGTGATGGATTGATCTATAATCCCCTTGTTTGTGGTTCCCTCCTTCATCAGTTTCTGAGCAACCATCATCATCAATTCTGTGGAATTCATCTCTGTGATGGTTTTCTTTTCAACTAGAGAAGTGTCAATTGTCAATAATGATGTGCCAGCAACTAATTCCCTATGGATTTCCTTGTTTTCTCCTCTGGTGATTTATCCTTTATTACCTCCTTACTTGCACCAGTGGCTTCACCACTTGGTGCAGTTTGTGGAACTGTCGGTTCCTATCTAGGAACAGTATCCTCAACATTTGTGTTTACCGGTGGCTCAATTTCCACTATCTTGATATTGTTCAAAACTAAGGGTGGAGTACCCATGATCCCTTTTCCTTTCCCTTCAATTGGTGCATCTATAGTATCTGTCTTTGTCTCTGGTGAAGCAAAGAATCCTCTATGTTCTCCCCAAAATTTGATCCAAGCTTTTTGTGTTTCCTTTATTACTTCATTCATTCTCCCTAGCATCAAGCTAGTTATCATGTGTTTTCTATTGAATACCTTTCTATCTGTAACCTCAATTGTCTTATCCATTTCATCTACTAACACATATAGCTAAAAGTTCTTGCATTTTAATGTGTTTATCTTCTTGCATAGTAGATAACCTTCTAGCATCTAACATGTTATATAACTCAACCGACATTTGATTTTCTATCTCTATTAAGGATTTCTTATAAATATCTAAGTATAACAAGACTGCTTCCTCTACCTCTCTCTTGTTATCAACCTCTAATTTTTCATAATAAAACTTAACATTCTTCAGCATGCCATCTTTTGTTATTTCATCTACAATTTCTACACAAGTTCTAGGTGTAACCTTACTAGAATCAGTGTCATCCTTCTTCTTCCTCTTGACAATATAAGATGCAACTGTAGGTGTAGCCTTGCGTGCTTTCTTTTGAGCCGGTAACTTGATTGTGACCTTTCTAATTGGTTTCTTCTTTGCTTCTACCTTAGGTTCTTCCAGTTTCTTCCTAACAAACCTCTTGAAAGATAATGGTGTATCATCCTTTGATTCAGAATCTGTAGTTATAGGTTCAATGTGAACTACTGGATCCTTCCTCTTTCTCCCTTTCCCCGGGACAACATCAATAAGTGCCTTTATGTCCTTTGAGACCCCCTATACAAATTTTCCTTCTCTTCTGGTTGAACTCTATTTCAACCTCTAGAGTCTTATGTTTTGCAGTTCCACAGGGTTTCTCTGCCTTGTCTATTTCTGCATCAATCTGAATTTTTGCATAAGCATCAAGGATTAATGCATCTACCGCATATCCCATTTCCTCTATCCAAATCTTCTGGGGCTTGACTACCTCCATGAGAGTCACTGTCATGCCCAAACTTTTGGGCAAAAATACAAACAACAATTTTTTTTTTAACACTAAATTACATGCAACCATTGCTTAAATAGTCATGACAACTTAACAAGTTCTTCCAAACTAATTCTTAATTGATATTAAAATGAGTTACCAAAGTGAGCGATGAAATAAAATTTAACTACAAGCCTTAGGTCTCGATAAAACTCCTGGACGATAGGATTAAGAAAATTAATAACCTAACAAATACGATAACTCCTATTATCAAGCAGAATGAATAATTTTTATAAGGGTAATAATAAATTCACTCAAAAATCCCTTTCATTTAAGTTGCGCTTATTAGTACTTAATTAGAACAACTTCTACTAAATACATTAATATAATTACTTGGTTCAGTATCAATTATTTAATAAATATCTAGTTTCCTCCCTCCTCTTAATACATTCTTTCCTAATAACTTAATTTAAATATGGCTTCTATTAATTCAACACTAATACTATTTCATTGTATTAATATTACCTAATTGAGCAGATGCAATTAAAGTGCCAACCATCATTATGATAATTAAATTATCTAATAAAAGTATCCACTTGGGTTAACAAGGTTCACAAGACTTAGTCCATTAATTTTATTTTAGAGAAAATATATTACGCTACTACAATATCCTCTTAAATTAATTATATTAAATTATTCCATTTAATTATAGAAACCATTTAGATCTCTAAAATGTAATTATATAATTTAAATTCAAGTTGTTATATATTACTTCTTCCAAACATCAACTATTAAATATTTCATATTCAATATTCACATTACCTCTTGCTTTAAATTCAATCAATTAAACTTCTCAAATATATTTTCCCAAATGTGGTAATAATAATGTTGTAGAAAAATTCATTACATTTTCCATTATTTGTTTGTGAAATCTACAAACCTAGAAAAAAATTTATCTCCCCAATCATAGACATTTCAAATTCTTTTTGCATCTAGTTAGCAAAGTCTTTACATAATCCTTCTTCACCTCCAAAAATGATATCATCCACAAAAACTTCAATAACCAAAATATCATCATTGGTAACTTTGTAATACAAATTATTGTCAGCATTACCTTTTGTGTATCCAAGCTTCAAAAAATATTTTTCCAATCTAGCATACCAAGCTCTGGGAGCTTGCTTCAATCCATATAAAGCATTCCTTAACCTGCAAACCATATCCTTATCATCTATCAAAGAAAATCCATCAGGTTGTTCAATGTAAACTTCCTCTTCTAGATCTCCATTTAAAAATGCACATTTTACATCCATCTAATAAACTTTATAGTTTTTATGAGCTAGAAATGCGAGAAATAGTCTAACTGCCTCAATTCTGGCTACCAGTGCAAAAGTTTCATTATAACCAATTCATTCTTTCTGAGAATAACCTTTACAAAATAATCTTTCTTTGTTTTTGATTATTTCTATATGCTCATTTAGTTCCAATTATATTTTTGTCTTTAGGATGGGGAACCAATGTCCAATTATTATTCTTTTCAATCTGTTCTAATTCTTCTTCCATTGCTTTTATCCAATATTTGTCTTGACATGCTTCAATAACATATGTTGGTTCAACTTGAGAAGTTAAACATACCTCTTCATTTGCCAATCTTCCTCTAGTCATAACACCTTGATTCTTATTTCCAATTATCTGATTCTCTGAATGATTCAGTCTTACATACCTATGTTTATTCTGATTTACACTTACATGCTATTGATCTTCAGTCACAGTTGAGTTTTCTGATGATGTCGGTGTGACTAGATCTTCACTCTGTACCAGTGCAGTCTGTACCAGTTCATTTAGAATCATTTCAGTTGTCAGTTCTACAA
The DNA here is from genome assembly GCF_030272615.1 of Cryptomeria japonica. NCBI lineage: Eukaryota > Viridiplantae > Streptophyta > Pinopsida > Cupressales > Cupressaceae > Cryptomeria > Cryptomeria japonica. The sequence goes on from NW_026729184.1 coordinate 37,211, forward strand.
ATCTTGAATCTCCTCTAAAATGTTCATCTATCTTCACATTAGTACTTTCAATGATTTTTTGCAATCTTTTATTATAACATATATATGCCTTGCTTCTAGATGAATAACCAAGAAATATCCCTTCATCACTTCTAGGATCAAATTTACCAATATACTCATCGATCTCCTAATATAGCATTTTCTTCCAAATATTTTAAAGTATTTAAGAGTAGGAGTATGGCCAAACCATAGTTCATAAGGGGTCTTACTGGTTTCACTTTTGATGTTAACTCTGTTGAAAGTATAAACCGTTGTATTCACTGCTTCTCTCTAGTACACATGAGGTAGATTTGCTTCCATCATCATGGTTGTTGTTGCATCCAAGATAGTTTTGTTCTTCCTTTTCACAACTCCATTATGCTAGGGTGTCTAGGGTGTTGATAGTTGTCTTTTGATTCTATTCACTTCACATAATGCATTAAATTCTCTAGATGTAAATTCTCCTCCTTGATCTGATCTCAAACATTTTATTTTCTTTCCGGTTTCATTCTCTACCATTGCCTTGTATATCTTGAATTTCCCAAAAGCTTTTGATTTCTCCCTGAGAAAGGTAACCCAACATATTCTAGAATTATCATCAATTATTAGCATAAAGTATCTATCACCTTGAACACTTCTAGTTCTTGTTGGACCACATAAATCAGTATGAATTAAATCAAGAATATTATTGGATTTCTTCGTAATGCTCTTGAATGTTGTTCTAACTTGTTTTAGTTGAACTAATCTTTACAATGCAATCAAAATTCACATGACAAAGTCTCTTATGCCATAACCAACTTTCATCAATGTGTGCAATCAAACATGTCTTATCACTGGTACTCAAGTGAAAGATATTACCTTTAGTCTAATTACCGGTTGAAATCTCCAATCTAGTTCTATTTATGATTTTTCATTTTCCATTCTTGAACTGTAACTGAAATCCTTTTTCCACTAACTAACCAACACTCAAAAGATTATGCTTTAAACCTTCAATATAATAAACATTGTCAGTATTGTGCTTACCATCCAAATATATAGTGCCTCTTCCTTTGATTAAACAAGCTTTATCATCTCCAAACCTTACTAGACCTCCATGAATTTCATGTAATGATAATAATTTTCTTTTATCACTGGTCATATGATGCGAGCATCCACTATCTATGATCCATTCATCCTTTTCTTCATTTTTTGCTGCCAGTGCCTGCTCTAACGGTTTGACAATAGGAGTCAGTGGATATTCTTTTATTGCAACAAATGCCCATCCACTATTTGTTGGATCTTCATTTGAATCATCTGTAACACCTTCATTTCCATAGTATAATGACTTGTCTCTTTTTTTTTTCTAAAATCTGTATCTTTGATATTCAGGGTTAGGTTTATATGTTCTTTTTGCTTCCTCCCTTAGTCTTGCATGTCTATCAGGTTACCTAGATGCTATATGACCAAATTTATTGCAATTAAAACATTTGAAAGCTACTTTAACTTCATACTTACTTCCTACTAGACCTTTAGGCATCTTCCTTGCCAATAGTGCTTCATGTTCTTCAAGTTCTTCATTTTGTCTTCTCATATCTTCAAGTTCTTTTGCATAAAGTGTTTTCCAATCAGTTTTGTCAGATGATGATGATGATGCTTTGAAAGCTAAATCAGTCTTCAAGAGGACCAAACTCTTCAAGCTCAAATGTAGAACATTTTCCAACCAAAGTATCTCTAGAAACTGATGTATTAGGCATTGTTCTTAACTCATTAATAGCAATCACTTTCATTTTGTAAGCCGGTGGCAAAGCTCTTAAAATTTTAGAGACAAATTCATCTCCATTTAAAGATCCTCCACAACATTGTATTCCTAAAATAATTTCATTAACTCTTTCCATAAATGCAGAAATTCATTCATCTTCTTCCATTTTTAAATTTTCATACCTGACCTTGTAACATTCCAGTTTTGCAATTTTGACAGTGGTATCTCCTTCATTCAATGTTTCCATTTTATCCCAAATAGTTTTAGCAGTAGATCGATCTGATAATGTCCTCAGAAGTGCTTCTCTTGCTTTGCAATCATTCTCCAAGTCCTTAACCAATGTTGGTAGATGAGGTTGATTCGGAGTAGGACCAACATATCCATTCTTAGTAACATCCCATATATCTCTTCGAATGCAATAAAGATGTGTTTCCATTCTGATCTTCCATATATCATAGTTAGTTCCATCAAGTTTCGGACTGTCCTTCCTAAAAATATTTGCTCGCATAGGATCTCCTCAAGTTGTTAGGCTTCTGCAAAAAGAGGACTAAGCTCTAATACCAATTGTTAGGAACCAAGAAGGACAACTGAGAGGGGGGGTGAATCAGTTGTAAACCAGTTATATATAAATTATAACCCAAATGAAAATTATTCCAACTTAAACTTAGTGCCAATAAACCAAACTTAAGTGTCGGTAAAATAGATTAAGAATTATAGCAATATCGGTTTAACTTAATGCATGAAACAGAAAGAGAAACAACATTCACAAGACATGACACAAAGATTTTAACGTGGAAACCCTGTAAGGGGAAAAACTATGGTGGGAAACCTTACCCACAATCATATGATACTACTGCAGATACTAAGTGTATACAAATGGGGTTTGCACATGCAGAAAGGCCAACCACCTAGAGTTCACTGCTCAATCACAAAATAGGAGTCACACCGACTACAATTGGATGGTTAAATCCAATAACAATGTACTGCCTCAGAATAGCATCTGCAATGCTAGATTCAATACTGGTTTAAGCTCTGAACATGAGTGCCAAACACCTTCATAACCTTCCTTCAAGCTTTAGATAATGTCTGCGTGATTCACACAAGGATCTACTTATTTTTTCCTCTTCAATATTCACACACACTCATGCCATACCATGCCATGATCTTTAATAAGATCTTACAATCATTTATACAAAACCTAAGACCTATACATGACGTCCACTCACCAAAGATATTACAATTAAATCAATTACAAATAAGTCTTAATGCAATACAATATGTCTTCTTCAATACGATATCCAATGAATGAACCATTTCCAAGACGTGTCATGCTGATTTGTAATAGATATCATGTACCGGTCCATAACCTAGACCTATATGTCGATAAAGGCAAATCTATCAACCCAATTAGATCAATAAGCAAAACACCAAATCCAAACATCCAATCCATGTCTTCGACATAACCAAATGATCTTCAGATGATAACAAGTCATCATCACTGTCGATGAACAATATAATCTGTCGGTGAACATATACCGATGACTATGCATAAGCCACTAACCATGTCGGTTCAACAATAAACCAATATAACCATAGTGTCAAATCAATGATGTAGACCTCCAAGAAGATAAGTGTTGACATGATTGACAAAACCAATGCAACACATGACAAAGCCATCCATAATACCAACAGAGAAAACAAGTATGAAGACTTCATGCTGACTACCAACTAATATCATTACCAATTAAAATTGTTAGAATTAATGAATCAATAACCAAGATATAACTATTATTCATTATAATTACAAATGAAGAAATATATAATAAAACATTATTAAGCTAATACAAGCACAATCTAAATTTAATTGAATGAACAACTAAAGATCATCCCCTCCGATCAAGTGGGCTCTACTATCTTTCAGGAGGGATCTAGAAGATGAGATATCAAAGAGCTCCCTACATTTTCCCTATAAAATTGGCCTCTTGAGGGGAAAACTATATAATTACAAAGATATTGAGAAGAAAAAATAGGTGATATCCAAATATTATAACTATAACTAATGGAAGAGTATCCTAATTATATATTCGTGCTCATTCTTAAACAAAATTGAAAATAAATAACTAAGTAAATCCAAAAAAATTAGTTAAATTGAAATTCATGGTTACAATCAATTCAAAATTACTGAAGACAAATCTATAATTGTCTATATATGATGAAGAGCACAAGAACAATGTCAATGGAATGAGACATTTCATAGTAGACAAAGACTATTTATAGGTTTTATGAGTAGTGCTACACATGGTTGGGACTAGAGGTTTCATAAGCCAATTGGTTTAAGAATGAAGTGTCTACTATAAGATTTATAATGCTAATAGAAAGACATCTAATTTGGCAAAGGGGAAAGATCTCCTGAGATTTCATTAGCTCTCTATTTTATAGGGAGTTCACTCATGCATGAATTAGCTAAAAATAATATATATATGAATGCATAAAAGGAACAATTTCATCAATCAAGAAGAACATTCAGGCATAATTATAATTTTAATATTAATTAACTATTAAATTATTCATGGATCAAAAGAAACTTATCAAACATGTATTTACTACCAATTTTTTTTAAATGGTTTTAACAAAGTCTTTGAAGTATGAAATTGAAACATCAAATATTTAAATGTTCAGTATATATGTTTCATTTGATGATAGTCACCTAAAAAATATTGTCACTCTATCTTTAGATATTTCTCTTATGTTTCCTGCTTTAATTCTATAGTGATAGATTCTATTTATATCTATGACTTCGCATATCTGACTCAGTCATCAATCTAGTTTTGACATCCTCAATATAGTATTATTTTAAATTCTCATTAGTTTAACTTTCACCAAATATCCATGGCTCTTGTACTTGAATGCTATATGATACCTAGTCCATCCTATTATCATTTGTCATAGTTTAGCACTAATTTGGAGATATTTGAGGACCATTTGAATAAATCATCATGGCAATCATCTAAATCTTTGGATTATATGAAATATTTAGAGACATACATTCTTCTTTTTGTTTATTCCTATTAGAATAGTAAGCTATATTTTTCACCTACCTTTATGGTGATATTTCTTCCCAATGAGAGAAATTTTGCTTAGTGTTCACCATTATCTCTAGCATCTAGTTTCAAAAATCTATGGAAACTTCAAGACGGATTTTGACTGGAGATTTTTATGCGGTTCCTCTTCTCATCTTGGCTTTGGGAGGAAGAATTTCTTTAATTTATATGAAATTTTTCCTTCTCACCCTTGGGGGGTCACACAAACCTTCTCTCTTTTCTCTTCTACTAAAAGAATATTTATTCTACATTAGGTTAGAAGTATTCCTTGGGGAATAATAATGATTCATCATGTATTCTCTTTTTTCACTTGTACATTTAGTTTACATTATTTTATTTTAGTGAGGAGTTTTATTTTTCATTAAATTTTATACTTTACTTTTATGATGACAAATTTGCATGTGGTACCTAATATGACCTAGTAGTTTGAACCCATTATCATCATCTTTCTATACATTACTCCTTAAGCTGCACTTAAGGTTGGCGTTTTAGAGTAAACAATGGCATTATTAAACTAGTTACCTTTTGGCTTACCTAGGAGATTCCTTTGCACTGGTTAAGTCTCCATTTAGGGACTTCTAATCTTTTTGTCTTGCCTCATATTTTTAAGAGACATCACCATTTGAGAGAATAATTTCATGTGTATTTGATACATTTATAACATGTCTCATACACATGATACATCATGGACACAATTCCTATTGAAGCATTCTAAATTGTACTCACCTACAATTTTGTCCTCACTTAGGCCTTGCAATGGCATTTCATCCTCTAAGGCTTGATTACAACACTAATTATACTCAAACCACCTATTCACCTCACATTCTCACCACATTTCTAGCTTGACCCTCTGTTTGGAGTCCTAACTTGTAGGACCAAGGACTACCACACCCTAGTCGCAAATCAGGACCAAGACGTACAACACCATGGTCCTAAATCAGGACCAAGGCATATACACCTTGGACCTCATAGTTAGGCCCCAAATTGGCCCCTCTTAATAGTCACCTAGTGAGGGTGGTAAATTAGATCCTATGTCAGCTTAGGTTAGAAATTTAATTTAAATTTTGACAAATAAGTATAAAAGGAGGTCTATTCATATCCTTTTAAACCTAATGAATTCAAGATTCCAATTACACTCTAGTAAATTTATGTGAGAATACCATCAATCCTCTATGAAGCATTGGAGATGACATTCATGTTCCATGTTTAATGAAGATAATCTACGAGGAATCCTAATACTTTGTGGAGACAAAAAAAAACTTCATTAAAGGTATATCATTAGAGTTTCAATCATTCTCAACCTTTCAATAAAAAGGAAAGTATGTTGAATATACCAAACAACTCAGAGGGGGGTTGAATAAGTTGCCAATTAAAATATTTTACTTCTTCCACAAAGTAAGATCCAATAAACTAATTCTTGATTACCTAACCATAAGCTGATATAAGTATGAGAGAGCACACATATGAAACATACACATAAAACACTAGATTTAATGTGAAAAACACAAGAATGAAAAAACCACAGAGAATGCTAATTATCAAGTAAAAGAAACCTATTAAGATGACATCGGTTCAAGTGATTTTTACAAATGGTGGCTCACTACCAAAATTCTCACTATAGGTGGGCTCATTGCCAAAAAGAAGAAGGAAAAAGAAAGAATCTACCACTATAGCATAACTGCCACTAAACTGCAATGTTGGAAGAGACCTTTGGTTCTTTGTTTTCGATACCAAAGAACATCAGTACACAACCACACTGATCAACCACAACTACACACAACCTAACAAATTTGCACCAACGCGAGAGAGACCTTTTTTTTCAATCAACTTATATCTATATTTGTTCATTACAATCATCCTTTGTTTATACTAATCTCTTTGAATGAGAAGTATCCCAAGCTGGGAAAAGAATTTACCACAAGACAATTTGAAGTATTTCTATATAAAACATTCTTGTGGTTGAATGGAATAAGAAGTGAACCACACCACAATGAACTTCATTGACCAAAACAACACATTATCCATACGCCATAATAACAGGAGCAAAAATAAAACATTCAAGGTTGACTAGACTTGTGATGAACATATCTACAACCATATCTCTGGAGAACATCGTCACATCCCAAATCAAAATAACAAAGATAATGATATGAAAAACATAAATCCAAGATATCATCATCAAAATTGAAAATGCATAGAAATGTAAAGCAATTCAAACACTGTCGAACATCATCATTACTATATACACTTCATTAGAACAACTTTTGAAGTTCCAGATCATAAGAATGACATTGCAAGGAAACATCCAACAACATACCAAAGATTCATTACTACAACTACAACATATTAGAAATACAAAGCACAAACCAATCACTGAAATCAATATGTTGACATCAATGATAACCATACTAACACACCATCAATTTCACATTGGCAACAAAGTATTTTACTATATTACTTCATTTATATTGTTAATTCAATTTCATGGTTAGTTCCAAAACTAAGGTTTGACGTAAGACAAACCCCTATTCCTAACATATTTCCCCTTTTCACTATGTGTAGGAATAGATATAGAGTCACATTCAGGAGGATCGATAGGATTGACAAATAAAAATAGGTTCAAGTTTTGACCACGAAAAATTTGGAGGACCATGATGAATTGATACTACCTAGTCTTGAAAAATTAGGTTAAAATTCTTGGAACATATATGAATCATCTTCTTCTACTCAAATACAGGTTGGTGTCATCGTATGACATTTGTAGCTCATTGTTTCTATCAAATTGTTTCAATAATTCATTATATTTCCCTAATCTTCAATAATTAAATTCAATTCAATTGAAGGAGGCCAAAGACCTATCAAAGGAGCCTAAAATTTCATCAAAATGTTGGTCTATAAAGGTTAGATATGTTAGATTCTTCTCCTCCTTAATGTATTGGTAAATTAGGCTTGTTAGTGGTTTTATTTTCTTAATTTAACCCTAAACCTATTTTTACACCAATACAACTACATTCATAAAGGATCCTAAAATTCTTAAATTATATCTTCTCATATCACCCCTCTTCTATATATTTAATTTGATGATATGTAATTTATTCCCTTTTGGATTCACACTTATTGTATGAATATAATGCATTTTTTCACTTATTTCAAACCTAATGTATAAGTCATATCATGATTTTACATGACATATTAGGTTGTGAGAGTGAAATATTTAAGTGCAATAGTGTATGCACCCTAGAAATAGTATGCTTTGTGATACCAAGAACACTTTGGAGGTTATCTAAGTCATGGAGAAGGAATAATAACAAAGCCCATGTGCTTCCCTTTATAAGTATAGAGAGAATAACTATCTTATGTGCAAGTGTACAAAATTTTTAAGTTGTGGTCATTCCAATATAGCTCACAAAGGAAATAATTGTCTATAAATAATGCAATTTAAGAGTCACACAAGAAAGCTATACAAATAATAGGATAGGAAAGACAAAGGAAAATAAGTTGAGAAAGTAGGTAGTAATGTTCATTTAACAGCACAAGTAAAGAACTATATGGCATGCCTACCCCTTAGAGCATATAATAAAATTGAAAGTATAATAATTTCAAGGTTATAGCTTTATTTTAATATTTCATTGAATCCAAAGAATATAACAAAATTAATATAGCATACAAGATCAAATAGTCAACCATTCACATGAAAGTTGAGAGGATAAAATTTATCTCAAATGACTTTAATTATGGTTTGAGACAACAAGATTACTAAAATAATCATAAATGACCATATTTTTGCAATCTCTTCATACAATAAGAAATATGAATATTGTTAAAAAAATTGAGAGTAGTACCCTATGATTCCCTCCTCAAAACCGGATATCCAATTTCAAACAAAAAAATTAAAAAAAACAAAAATAAAATAAAAAGTTCATTCACATTGTCCCTCTTTTGATCAATACAAACCAATATGAAAATCATGATTTGAAAAACATATTCACAAACTCATGTAAACTATCATATTCAATGTAATCACAAATTCCTTTTCTATTCAACTACATCCCAACAATATTTTTTCATTTTTGGTAGTTAAATTGTTGGAAAGTCCACCTCCTAGTATATTAAAAGAAAATAAAATAAAAGTCCATAAAATATGATTTGCGGAGCTAGAAAATTATCCTAGCTAACGAAAAATGGATCTACTACTGGATCCTAAATCTGCCTAGACATATAACAAATAAAAGTTTTGAGTTCCAAGGAGAGGATCCTCTACCCCCTCATATGTTTGATATCAAATTAGGTGTTACAATTCATAATCCTCCTAAGAAAGGGGTCCTTTGATACATTCAAGCTTGGGAGTGACCTCAGTGAAGATGTAAGGCTAAATGCCTATGTACAATTCATGAGTGATTATGAAATTATAAATACCAGAGAGTTCAGGTAGTTCGTAATAAGAAATTTGGTAGATGAGCAATAAACAAGGAAGGGCATCAAGCTTAATGACCTAAGGGATGATGAAAGGTTGAGAATTAATGATGAGTTGTTGAAAGCTTCCAAAGAGAAATTCACTATTATGACCCTTCAACTAGGCAGACAGATTGTAAAAATAAGTGTAGTATTCCTTTTGGAAGGATGGAATATCTCCTCTGCTATAATTTTTGATGAATTAAGGAGGAGACATGATATTGACTTGGAAGCAATTGATCCAATGCAGAGAGATAAGATGCTCTTAGGAGTGATTTTTGATGATCATCTTGATCAATTAGTTATTTGGTGTCTTCATCCTGTCACAAAGAGGCCAAGAATGAGTCATGAGATGGACCAATTATTTTGGGATTATTCCAGTCTTATTTTAATATAATTTTTTTTTAAATATAAAATTTTCATAATATTTTAATAATAAGTCAATTTAATAATACAGGTTTCTTGAATATTAGTTTATTACATATGAGAAAAATGACAAGTATTAAAGGACAAAACTCGTCATGTTTGGTGAATGGGGTTTTACAAATCAATATACAACATAGTCGAATTTGAATAAGTTAAAAACTGATGTAAAGTCATTGTAAGCTGATCAAGGCCGGCCTTCATATTTAATGGCTAATCTGTTCAAAGTCTTGGTAAATGCCGTCTGAAATTGAAGAGGGCCAAGCTCAGATGATGTGGAAAGCTTTATATTTATTTTATAATTGTTTCTGAGTTCAGCACAGATCAAAATGAAGATGCTTAGTTTGTCCCCTACTCTTGTTTTTCTCTGTAGTCAGAGCTTACCATTCATCACATATCATCAAGATGATATTTAAAACCCTTAAGGGACAAAAACTTAGCGTATTGAATGGGTAATCCAAAATGATATTTAGAATGCCTGTATTAAAGTCTTGGTCAATGTCGGCTAAGATTTAATCGTATATTAGAAATCTGAACACTCATTACCTTCAGCGGCATAGACTTCTGACCATAACAATTGAGGGAGCTTGCAGTCAAAACAGAGATTTGGCAATCTTTTCCTTAGTTGTTTATGAGATCAAAAATTGGCTTTAGTTTGTGTTTTTCTGTCTACCCTCTCCTTAATGTTCATCACATCCCATCAAGATGATAACCCGTTTTTCTAGAAGAAAAGGACGTTCATGGAGATTAGATCTCAATGGCATACGCAGGAGGACAATGACAATCTGATTTAGAATGGATATTACAAAACTTTTGGTGTTAAACAATATAATAAATTAATAAAAAAGGAAAAAAAAACTATAGTAATTTATAGTTGTGAAATGTAAGCTTAAGTAATTCTAATGTAATGATGAAATTTATATATTTATATATTTTGGATCATGTAGATCTAGTTTGGGATGGACATAGAGATCTACTGGGACTTTCTCTTGAGAGTACTTGAAGTGGCAACGATTCTTGGCTTTCTCATTATCTCATATAAGTAGATTAATTGCAGTATTAGAGGTTCCATTAATTAGGCCCATTCCTAATTATTTATGCAACATGATAGTAAGCCTCAAGGCAAAATTCGAAGTGGTCAAACAAGTCTTTATTATCCACATGATGTACATACAAAAGATAGGAGATGTGCTCAAAAGTTTCTAGTGCTTGGTCATAAGCCACATGACTGTCTTGTTTGGCAAAGGGAGGAGAAAAGTGGAACGAAGAACTATCTTTAGACCTAAGTAAGAATGAAATATATATATTAGAACAAAAGAGGACCAAATATTTTCTAATATCATTACAGATGTACAACTCCTCTGAGAAAGTTGGGGTCATATATGGATGCACTACCAAGATTGCACTATAGAATGATAAGAATGGAGGCGGCAAGGTCAGAGATAGAAGATAAATACTTCCAGCAACATATTAGAGGACTTAAATAATTCAAGTAGCATGGATTTGATTATCTCTAAAGCTTTCTCTTTTCCTTCAAATTTTTCAAATTTTGAAATTTGCAGTTTCCAGCTTTTTTTTAATTTGTTGCTCCCTTTTGCTTTTCTCGAGTGTAATAAGGTTAAAAAGGAATATTTCTTGGATAAATCACAAATATTTGATCTCTCTGAAGATATTAAATTTTATCCTTCTTATTAAATGCATATTTTTTATAAGAATTTGTAAGTTGCTCTCTATTAATGTGTATTTTAATAGGTCTATAGGGTTATCATACTTTTCAGCTTGATAAGGGAGATTGAGAAATGAAAAGGAGGTTTCTAGATCATCTCCAAAACCTACCACCAGTAGAGGAAGATAGAGGAATGTCTATTCTTGTCAAGGAACTCAAAAGGTTTTGTTTTTTTTCTTGTCGAGTGATTACCTAATTTTTTTATATTGTAAAAGGCTCGAAGCTTGTTGCATCCTCACTTTTTATATAAGAGGATAATCAAGGCCCTTTTTTCTTCTTCTTATTATTTGACTTCTAAACACACTACTAACCTCAAAAAATTCTAATAGAGAAGCAAGTATATTGATTCACCAATGGTGAATAATATGCAAAAGAGCTCATAGTTTTTACAATACAGTACTATAATCAGTTACATGTCCTACTTGGAATAATCTTGCAAAGGATATGCATAAGTACTTTAGAATTATATAAACATATTGATTTCAAATTAAATGATTTCCAAGTTGTTCCTTTTACTTGTTATCCAGAATCTCATATGAATTAATGAAATTAAGGAATTTTTATTCATGTGTCTACACTATGTTATTGAGTTTGAATAAGTTTTAGTTTATTCTACAGTAGAAGATTAAAATTGCTTACTCTATTCAAAAGGATCCTATGTATAGAACAAGTATTAAGTTGCAATTGGGAGATTCATTTCATGCTATGATTGATATCAAATATTAGTCATATTAGGCAAAAGATAGTGCAGAGTCTATACATTTATTATTGTAATAATGGTTCATCTAGCCCAATGGATAAGGAATTGATCATGGTATTTTATTGTTAACTATGGCAAAAGGGAAAATTTTATCTACAATTCAATTAGAGATTTTATTTTATGAATTTCATTTTGAAAAATTAGGATAGTTAGTTCTCATAGTGACCAGAATATATAAAAAGGTGAAAGCTTCATCCTAAAGGTTTTAAAGTTTATTGAATCACTCAATAGGCTATGAACATATCTATTACAGTATTGAACAAGTCATAAATATCAAGGATGCTATTAAAAGGGACAACCACCTAGGTCCTAGAGAGCATAAAGTGTAGAGAGATTGACTAGTTCCTTATCCCTAGTTATTACTATGTAAATTCGTCTACTAATCCAAGGCTTTGAAGATTAAGGTTGGCATCTCATAGAAGGATTTAGGAGTAATCAGTTGGAAACACCAACACCCTACACACCCCTTCATATCACTTGGATATAAATGCCCATCCTTTGCTTGTCCTTTCTTCTCTATTAAATTCTTTATAATATCTATGGTATCAAACTCAATACCAAATCTTAATTACCTAGCAAACAAACTTTGGAAATCTATCTTCTCCTACTGAGCTACCAAGAGGGAACCCCCAAAGTTGAGATCTCAGTCTATGCTTCATTTTGGTCCACCAAAGATGTGGCTCTAGATGTCAAATTTTCTACCATCTACTGCATTAAATTCACCATTTTTTAAAATTTATTTATTGTCTCTCATTCTATTGAATGATGAATCTGGCACGATGTTCCATTAATAATCTCACATTTTGAAGAAAGAAATCAACCTCCACAATCTATTCAAATCACCTGAATGTAAATCTCAAAATTCACTAGTCATATCCCATCATCGATCTTCGACTCATCAATTTGATATTAAATTCATCACATCATTATTATCACGCTCTGATACCAACCAATCTATCCAATCAACCATTCAAAATAAAAATTTAACTTCACCACTTCAGCCAAACAATCGTCTAAAAAAGCCACTTTAACTTTGCCATCCTACCAATCTAGTCAATACGCTAGAAAGGTAAGCCAACTTTGCCACCCCAGCCAAACAATTGTCTAAAAAAGACACCTTAACTTTGTCACCCTGCCAGTCTAGTCAATGAACTAGAAAGGTAAGCCAACTTTGCCACCTCAGCAAATGGCCATCCAAAAAGGCAACATGTCGTCATCATATCAACTAAAAATTAATATTCCTTTAACTTATCATTCAATTTCAGAAGCTCGCTTGGATAAATTATCTACCCAATCATTCACTTCTCTATAAATGTGGCTTATTTTTAAATCTTTGAATTTTCTAATTAATTCCTTAATCGAATGTAGCCATCATGCTAGCATCCAATTAGGAGTATGGCTCATTCAAATTGCATTCATTGATATCATTGAGTCACCTTCCAAATGAAATTTCTTAGTCCCCATCTTTAACCCCATTTGTAGCCCAAGTAGTATTACTCTAAATTTTTCCATGTTATTGGTAGTCTCCTCCAGGGCCCTAAAATTTTCAACAATAATATTATCATTCTCATCCCTAGAAATACATCCAACTCCTCCCAGACCAGGGTTACCCTTGGTTGCCCCATAGAAAATTTATTTTGACCCATCTAGGTTCTAGGGCCTTCCACTTAGTCTCAATCTTGGAGGAGGAAGGGTTATTAACTAGCCCAAGCCCATTAGCAAGGGAAACAATCCAAAAATATTAAGACTATTACAAATGTAAAGTATGAATGTTATAGATTGTGATATGAATTGAGTAGACATTACCACACTACACTAGCCCTAGTATGGTGTGGTAGTTGCTGAAAATATGACCTCGCCATTAATCTTTAAAATTGATTTTCTTTAAAAGGAATGTTTCACTTAACAATATGCATTCCCCCTTTCAAACTTGTAGTCTCTCAAATGAGCATAACAAAAGGGAGACTAAATAAAAATTTGAGATAATCCAAAATAATCATTACCTTCTCTTTTCAACTAATCCTAAGGTTGAGTATTATCTTAGAGTTATCTATCAAGTTTACTTAAATTTTAATTATATTTTACCACTTATATCCATATTCCATTCAAATGCTACATCTAAGAATTTTATAAATCGAGTCAACATAGAAACATAAAATATGGCCAACTCATAATTAAACTTTAATATTACATGAACTTATTGTTGCAGTCTTATTTTATATAATTGTTTTTTAATATAAAATTGGATAATATGTTAATAATAAGTCAATTTAATAATATGACTATCTTGAATATTAGTTTATTACATATGAGAAAAATGACAAGTATTAATGGACAAAACTTGTCATGTTTGGCAAATGGGCCTTTACAAATCAATATATAACATATTTGAATTCGTAGAAGTTAAAAACTGATGTAAAGTCATTGTAAGATAATTGTGGTTGGTCTTCATATTGAACGGCTAATCCAAAATGATATTGTCCAATTTTTGTGTCAAAGCCTTGGCCAATGTCCTCTTAAATTGAACAAGGCCAAGCTAAGATAGCTTGGAAAGCTTTATATTTATTTATTAATTGTTTTTGTGTTCAACATAGATCAAACTCAAGATATCTTAGTTTATCCCTTGTTCTTGTTTTCCTCTATACTCAAAGCTTACCATTATCACACCCTTAAAGAACAAAACTTAACATATTGAATGGTTTGATCCAAAATGATATTTAGAATGCCTATATTAAAGTCTTGGTCGAGGTAGGCTAAGATTTAACTGTAAATTAGAAATATAACACTCACTACCTTCACCAAGATAGATTTATGACCATTTCAACTTTTTAATAACAATTTGAGGATCTTGTGGTAAAAGAAATGACTTGGAAACAATTTCCTTAGTTGTTTATGAGATCGGTACCGATCAAAAAATGTTTTTAGCTTGTCTTCTAGTCTTGCTTTTTTATATCCATAGAATAATAATTGTCTAGATGTATGGTATGTACATGGTTTAGTTTTCTACACATGTTTTATAATTTCGGTGAGGAATGAAATCACTTTGATTGGCTTATATATGTTTCTTAAGGAGTTAGATGAAGGTTATTTTTGCTTTTGGTCTTTATTCTATGGTTGAGAAAAATTGTCTAAGGGTCAAACAACATATTTTCCAAAGTCTGCAAGTTATTATTTTGGTCCACAATCCTATGCCTTGTAGGGCTTGGCCTTGTGGTTTTGAGGATATGATTTCCAATCACTAAGTAGCTATTTCCAGGATTTTCATGTCATAATATATTCTACAATAGGTGTTAGATGTGGCTATTGTCTAGTTTATGCTAGAACAATGTAATATATCTCTAATGTTCACTAGAATTATTTTGTAGAATTATTTGAGAGAGTTTCATACCTTAGGTAAGAACTTATCATTTTAAAATTTTTTAGTGTATTTAGTCTCTATCCTTGCAAGGATATGCTTTCTATCTCATATCTCACCATCACCATTATGGAAGAGGAAATAATAAAATGATATTTGACTTAGGAAATCCCGTATATAGAAGAACAACTTCCCCTTTGTTTGTCTTTAGGTCCAAATTTGACAATGAAAAGTTATAAACAAATAAAGTAGACATTGAAAAATTATCTCAAACTTCAAATGCATGAAAACCTTGAAACACATGTTTGCAACACCCCTATCCTATTGGTTTTACCCTAGTTTCAAGGAGGCATGTGTGTATATCCTTCTGATCCTATTTTGGTTGTCTCCAAACCATCCAATGTCTTTAGAAACAAGTACACAATGCTTCCATCTAACATAGTCAACTCTAGATATTAATTCTAGGTTCTTCTCTACGTGTACATTCCAGATCTATATTATTGTTTTTATATTTTATGTTACAGGTCATCTATATTACTCAAGTTTATTACATACATTCAACAACCTCAATCTCTTGCAATAAAGAAGTTCATAATATCTATGCCTAACTCTCCTTTGAGGGATACTAGCTAGGCCTTACATGTTCTAATATAATGTAAGATTGAGACCTTCTAGGTTGTATTGATTAGTCTAGGGATCTTATTTCCTCTATTTTAATCCTATCACATGTGTATCTTTCCATGATATATGGATGTCTCCCAATAAGTTAATATTCAATCATCACATAATAGAGATATATTGGCATCTGTATTGGAAAATTGGACTCTAGTGACTCCCCACCTAGGAGAGAGAAAGGAAGTCACTAGGATGATTTTCACTTGGATGAACTTTACATTCAAAAGAGGGGCTTGAATCCACTAGATCCAAATCCAAGGGAAACAAGGATGTGAATTCCAAGTGGATTGCAAGGGTTCAAGAGTGATTTACCCTCTTTTGTATATGATAAAGTTGACTTGTTGACTATGTGGAACAAAGAGAGAGATTGAGTGAAATGAGGAGCTATCAGTTTGGGATCATGCTGTAACTTTGGATCTAAGATAATTAGATTGATACGGATCTTCCATGCAAATTTGGAGAAAAGTTATCAGGACCATGGTGACAATGTACATGGTCCTCCAAAAAATCCGTGAAATGAAAAGGGTTCTTTCATCTCTACAAATGAAGCCCAAACCTGCAATTACAACTATGCACTTGCAACCTACACATAGAAAAGAGAGGGAGAGGGGTTGTGGATAGGGGTTTGCCTCAGGCAAACCCTGGTTAAGGAATCGACCTTGAAAGAAAGTAATTGCAAATGCTTGAATGTAAACAATGGAATTGTATACCTTGTAGATCTGCAACTTGTTGATGATGATTTCTTTTCTTCTTGAATGTAATCATAAGTGTTGTATGAAATGGCATGTAACATGAAAAAACCTTAACACACACACATGCTTTCAAATGAATATTGTAATATTGATCCCATGGATGGATGAAGAAGACTTGAATGCTTGAATACTTGATCATGTATATTTTTTCCTATGCTTTCTTATCATCCCTTTGCTTTAATTTTGCCTCCTTGCAAATGAGAAAACCAACTCCCTTTTATGCATGCCTTAGAAGATTAATTCATCTCACCAAAAGTCGACATCGAGGAGATTTGGGATCCCAAAGTGCATATAGGGTCGAGGGGACCTATCTTGAGGCCACCCTAAGAGGGTGAGATATGGGCACCACACCCTTGTGCAAGGGGGATATGGGTGCCATGCCCTTGTTATGCCCTATCTTGGGACCCGGACAGGGTCTTGAGTCTATCTCAAGGCTCAAACAAGAAGGGGTCAATGGGGTGAACATGCATAAAGAGGTCTTGGTCAGAAAAGAGGGTGTTTTCGCCAAAGTGAGGACTTTGAGTTTGGTTAAAATTGCAGGAGGCACAATTTCATGACACTACAACATCATTAAGCCATCCTTCCCCCTCTCTCTATGACCTCCAAACTAAATCACCCTACAATGAATTGTCTAACACCTACTATGAATACTCCATGTGCTCCATCTATTTGTATTTTCCTATCCTTTGTTGCCCAAAGATAGAGGACTCCCCAAATTGCTAATAGGTTAGAGCACTACAATGTGATCCCATGCCCAAATTTATATTAAAGCCACATGCCCTAGACCCCATCCATCTTTTTAAATGATTAAATGCAAATCCTTTTTATAAACGGCTCATGCAAGCCCCCATGCAAATAGTTGCCTACACTCCACCATATCTATAATGAATTTGGCTAGCCTAATGTGGAAAGAGCATCCTCCCTTCCTAAGTAGATTAATACTACTAACAAGAGCTAGCATCATCAATGGGAAATTTACAATCGTCCCTCTATATGCATCCATATTTAGTGTCTTACGTCTCCTCACTTGAGGTCTTCTTTCCTATACAGTTGCTACAATATATTATTCACATCTACACTTAGTGTGTAAATTATTCAAGTTATAATAAATTCTCTTAATATTCACCATACATCCCCAAGGGTAATTATTTTCTCCCTCATAACAAGATGAAAGGTGCTCATCTCGAATTGTCACCTCTCTACTAGTGTTGCAACCATAACCATGTGCTCAAATGGTTGTCATACTCACTATATACTCAACCTTATAAGCTCATGAAATATCACTTGATCTACACCTCCCAAGCTCATTGTCAAGCTCTATACTCCTGATTTCCACTCTTATGTCTCTAGTAATTGTAAATTCTCTTGCATGATGTTCAATAACACCAATCAATCCTCATAAATCAGCTGATATACTTCTTTCCATGTATCACCATTCCCAAGCCTTTTCCCTCCTAAGCTCAATCATTGAGCTACCAAACACATTCATTAGGTTTTATATACATCAATTATGCTTTTACCTAATCATTATTTTACATAATCATTATGATTACATGGCTACTATAATTTAGTAAAATTATTTCACATTTTATGGAGTCACTAATTAGCTTCACAACAACCACAACCCTTAACAAAGCCACTCCATCCCTTAACATATCTACCAATTCATATTTTTACTACTTCAATAGTTGCATCATTTGACCTAATCTACCCCTTATTAATGATACACGTAAATGCATGAAATGATCAAGATGAGAGTATGTACCATTAGCCCTCACTCCTCCAGACGTCAATACCATCTCACTCTCTTTACCTAGTACTCATTAATCCATGCATTCTCTATCTTAACTTTGCTTCTCTTCTACCATGTTCTCACTTCACTATTAGCTAGGGTAAAAATTAATTTTTTACCCCTAGCCCTATTTATTCAACCCATTTCATTATTTTTTATTCCATTTATTCCTCCCATCTCCTTTTTTCATTATCTTTCTCTTTTCATCCATATTTTTTCTCTTTTATCCATTTTTTAACCCACCTACCCTCTCAAGGGGGAATCCATCTTTCACCACATTTCTTCTATTTCTTCTATACGAAAGCATCTTTTCTCTTCTTAATTCTAAAAGTGACCTATATTTTATTTTTCTTCAAAATAAAGTTATTTTACCATCATTTCAAATACAATTGAAATGCAAACACCTCAAACTAACACTTTGTTGGACTTGATAATTCCTTTGATTATTGATCATTTACATTTGATCAATTATTCTCATTCTTGTCGTCAATATTATTTAAATATTCTTTATTATTTAAAATATTTTCCACTAATTTTGTTATTCTTGTTTCTCATCTAAAATTATTATTTCATTGATCTCTAAGGTCTAACCCTTGGTAAATAATTATTTGAAAATGATTTAATTAGACCTTTAATCCTCTTCATAAATTAAATAAATAATTTTATTTATTTGATTGATCATCTTGTTCACTTTCTATTTTCTAATCTAATTCTCTATATCTCTTAATGTCCCTCTAATCATGTACACATTGGATAATCAATTATTAACTTTAGTTTTTAGCCACCCAAGTTTCTACCCATGTAATTAAAATTGTGCACAAACACCACAAAGCAATTAGGCAAAACTAATTTAATAGTACAATTAGGAGATTAATATAGTTTATTAATGGATACCTGTATTTTTTTCAATTTATTAATAGGCTAATATTGAGCATTTGTATTTTGTAATGATTGACTAATTGAGGTTTTTTTAAGTTGTTTTGGTAGTGTCACATACAACTACACATAGAAGAATACCAATGAGATTGATTTAAGAGATAAGTGGTCATATGTTGGTGACTTCTTTTAGGTAGTTGAAATTTAAATTATTACAAAAAATATATAATTAAAATATAATTTATTGTAAAATTGTAAAATATTATGTATCTAATAACTACCTCTTAATATTTCAGTATATAGATAGTGATTTCTAGTAAGAGCTCATGTATTGCATTACAAAAACTTGTGAATTTAAAATATATGACAACATAGAAAAAAATTGTTAATTTGAATTATTATTTTCTGTTTAATATGATGAAATATTTTAATTTAATTTTCTATTAGAAAATCCATCTTCATCATTATTAATTTGAAAAAAAACTAAAGAAAACAAAATAAAAAAATCTAGAAACATAACTTCTGATGAAATTATTAAACAGTAATTTGTAGGCACTGATATCCCTAATCTATTTATTCCTCCATTCCATTCTATTCTCTTCAATTGCCTTCTGTTTTTCCCCTGCCTCACAAGAGTTCTGTCTTACATGGCTGCTCTTTTTTTGTTACTTTTAATGTTTTTCATATTTTCAATCTCCGCTTTTCCTCATTCTCTCAATCATCTCTCTCAACAACAACAACAACAATTGCTCTTGCGATTCAAAGCTGTCGTATCCAAAAACGGCAATGCTCTGCCCGACTGGATTCCCCTTCACCCATTCTGTAACTGGTCTGGTATTATTTGTCACTCGTCTCAATCTGTTCGTGCCGTCAATTTAACCCAAATGGGTTTAGATGGCATCATCTCTCCTGTGCTGGGAAATCTCTCTTCTCTTCGAGTCCTAGATCTCTCCAGTAATTATCTCACTGGTATCATTCCTCCTCAACTCGGCCAACTCCCAAATCTATGGATACTCTTGCTGCATCAGAATCATTTGCAAGGAACCATTCCGCCCGCTCTCTCCGCTTGCCGCAGTTTGTATTTTCTGGCACTCTCCTATAACCAACTGCATGGCAGCATTCCGCCTGAGCTGAGCTTTATCAGAAGTTTGAAGTACCTCTACTTGGGCGGTAACAATCTCACGGGTACCATTCCCCCCTCTTTGAAGAATCTGTCTGCCTTAGTTGTATTGGATTTGGCCAACAATGAGCTCGACGGCCACATTTCTCCTGAATTGGGCATGCTCAGTCACCTCCAGACTATTTACCTTTTTGGAAACAGTCTATCGGGCGCCATTCCCAGCACTTTTCACTCTGTCCGTGCCATCAATTTATCCCAAATGGGTTTAGACGGCACCAATTCTCCCGTGCTCGGGAGTCTCTCCTCTCTTCGATCCCTTGATCTCTCCTTCAATAACCTCACTGGTACTATTCCTCCTCATCTCGGCCAACTGCCAAATCTACAGATACTCGATCTGGCCGGCAATCAATTACAAGGAATCATTCCGCCCGCTCTCTCCGCTTGCCGCAGTTTGTATCTTCTGTCACTCACCTTCAACCAACTGCATGGCAGCATTCCGCCTGAGCTGACTCTTCTAACAAGTTTGAAGTATCTCTACATGGGCGGTAACAGTCTAACGGGTACCATTCCACCCTCTTTCAAGAATCTGTCTGCCTTAGTTCGATTGGATTTGGCCTTAAATAACTTATCGGGCAACATTCCACCTGAATTGGGAATACTAACTGACTTAGAGTATCTTAGTTTATGGGGAAATCAGCTTAGTGGAAACATACCAAACTCCCTGGGAAATTGCTCCAGTCTCAAAGAACTTTATTTAAATACAAACCAACTTGGTGGAACGGTTCCAATGGAACTAGGTAGGTTGAAGCTTCTCACCAAGATTTACCTACACACCAATCAACTCGTTAGTGACAGCAGTAACACATTGGCCTTGGCCTTTCTCAATGCTCCCACAAATTGCTCCCACTTGCAAGAAATAGATGTGAAAATCAATTATTTCACTGGTATATTGGCCCCGACCATAGGCCAGCTGTCTTCTAATCTCAATTACTTTGCTTTATCGGCCAACATGATAAGCGGAAGCATACCACAACAGATTGTAAATCTCACAAACTTGACATACTTAGGTTTAGAAAATAATCTTTTGAGCGGCAATATTCCATCTGGAATTAATAGATTTCGTGAGTTGGAAGAATTGCATCTGGGTGGGAACAAATTAGAAGGAAGCATTCCAAGTGAGATAAGTCATATGCAACATCTCGGACTCTTAAATCTTAGTCACAACCAGTTATCTGGAAAAATACCTGATTCACTTTGTAGCTCCCAGCAGTTAAGACGTCTTCTACTTCAGCACAACAAGTTATCAGGGGAGATCCCTGTTAGTTTGGAGGGATGTCAGAAGTTGGAGCTCCTTGACTTATCTTACAATAAACTAGGGGGAAAGATACCTGGTGAAGTCATTGCCAGCCTTAAAAACCTGCAATTCTACCTTAATATTTCATGGAATTCTCTGGAAGGGCCGTTGCCGCAGGAGATGAGTAAAATTGTAATGGCTCTAGCCATAGATATATCTGGAAAAAAACTTACTGGGGTCATTCCAATTTCTCTAGGAGACTGCACAGCATTAGAGCATCTAAATCTGTCTCACAACACCTTTGAAGGTCCAATACCACATTCACTCTCCAAATTAAAAAATCTCCAAGAAATGGATCTTTCTTTCAATAATTTGTCAGGGCAGATTCCAGAAGGAGGGTTGTTTCAAAATAGAACTGTTGTAACATTTTTTATGGGGAACCCTGGTCTATGTGGTCCAAAACACTATTCATTGCCTCCATGCCCAAATCTGACCCAGGGAAAACATTCCCTTCTCAAAAAAGTAGTCTTATCAGTTGTTGGAACCATTGGATTTGTATTATGCTGCTTCATTATAGTAATTTTATGGAGGCATAAACTTTCAAGGCAACTAGTCCGTTCCTCGAGCTTTATTTTTCAAGGAAACTATCCAAAATTTTCTTATCAAGATCTGTTCATCGCAACATCTGGATTTGACGAGTCAAACTTGCTTGGAGTGGGTAACTTTGGATCTGTCTACAAAGGCATGTTGAGGGATGGTAAGATAATTGCCATGAAGAATCTTAATTTACAAAATGAAGAAGCTCTTAAGAGTTTTAAGAGAGAGTGCAAGATGTTGGGAAGATTTCGGCACCGTAACCTCATCAGAATCATGAGTGCATTTTTCTACCCTGACTTGAAAGGTTTGGTTCTTGAATTTGCATGTAATGGAAGCTTGGAAAAACATTTGCACCCTGAGAGGGATGGTGAAGGCTTTTGTAAATTGGGATTGAGTGAGTGTTTGAGCATTGCTGTTGATGTAGCACATGGCATGGAATATTTACATCATGATTGTCCTCTACAAATTGTGCACTGTGATTTAAAACCCAGCAATGTGCTCTTGGATGCCAACATGACAGCTCTTGTCACTGATTTTGGTATATCCCGTTTAACTTCTACAAATTCCACTGATTCACTGAGTACAACAACATTTGCACTCAAAGGATCCATTGGCTATATTGCTCCAGGTAAAATTTTTGAATTATCTTTATATTAGCATTATCATTTTCTTTATTAGCTTTTTAAAGAATTTAATGAATAAAATTGATTGCAGAGTATGGATTGGGTGGGAATGTTTCTATTTATGGAGATGTTTATAGTTATGGAATTCTGATATTGGAGATGGTTACAAGGAGGAGACCAAGTGATGACATGTTTGTAGGAGACATGAGCTTGCACAAGTGGGTGAGATCAGCTTTTCCAAACAGACTGGCAGAAATTGTTGATAGGGAGCTATTGAGTGATGTGAATGAAAACATGGAAGACAATAAATGTCTTCTTTCTTTCATTCATGTTGGTTTGCTGTGTAGTAGTGAATCATCAAGAGAGCGACCTTCCATGAGTGATGTAGCGAAAGCCTTGGTGAGCCTGAAGCCATCTTTGATGGGAGCTGCAGCTGCTTCCAATTTAACACCTACCATATCAGAACTCCTGGAAAAATGCAATCCCACAGAAACATTGGCATCGGACAGCTCTACATTTTAGATGTTTATAACTTCCATCAAGAAGTTTAAGTCCATGTTTGATTGTTTCAAGATTGTCTTCCATAACAATCTAGTCTTCTTTCATGTCAAATCTCCCTTTAATTAAATTCTAGTTCTGTGAGCTTGTATATGGTTCTAATTTATGTGTTTTCGTTTCACCAGTTTGTGAAAGTATGATGTTGTCAATACATGCTTATTGAAACAATGTAAAGTATTTTAACATATTGTCCTATTTATAGGAGTTCCTCTCATAATGTACAAAAGCTTGTGAATATTCATGTGTCTCGAAGTTCAAAAACATGACAGGAATCTGGATGCCATATCAAGAATGATATGTTTATGGCTAGAAAGGAGAAAGGAATAAGAATTCTAAGGTAAGTGAATTTTTTTGAGTTTTTTGAATAATTTAGAATGCTCAAAACAGATACGTCTTGGAGCTACGTGTAGAATTCACTCAAAATTTAGATTGTAGTGTAATTCTCCTTTATCAGATGTAAGGGGAGGCCCTCGTTTCCCGTTAAAGCGGATGATACATCATTTTCATTTTTGACAGTCGTTTATAAGAATGTGCAGAACTTAAAAAATCTTCTTTCGCTCCATTTGTTTTTCTTCAACCATTTCTGGCTATATAAATTACTATTACATTTTGATTTTCTGTAAACAATCACTGGCCTCTTTATATATAAAAATATCGTTCAGATTTGGACTATATAATTAATATAAATTTTAAGTTGAGCATAATTTACTTTAATTTAAAATATAATTAATTAATTTAATTTTAATTAATTAAGGAAAGTACTTTTTTTTCCTTTTTCATCAGTAAACTACAAATAAGAGGTCTGCTTCATGTACATTAATTCAAAATATTTTACAATGTTTTTCTCATTATAGTTTCATACAGATTTGTAATAGGCGGTTTTTACAACCTATGCCAAAAACAATATCTACATGCTCTTTGTCATATAAAATGGAGCATAATTACATTTTATGGATAAGGTATTTAAATCTTGAAGCCAGTTGAGGCCCTCCACGAGGATAGGCCCTAGAATCGATTGGAGAAACAAAACACACTTCCCAACATCTAGATGGTGTCATGGTAAAGCAAAGTGGATGTTAATCAAAATGAGAGGGCATCACTTTGGGCAATATCTAGTGATATAAATAATATAGAAATCCTATGGCAACTAAATGCCCAATTCTTCAACTATCATCTTTAAAATGCCCTCAATCTCACCAAAAACTATTCTCAAATGAGTCATTTGCACAACACATTCTATGAGTCAAATGGCTCACCCAAATTTTCCAACAAGGCCAAGAACATGGATGAAATGTTCATGTTAACTTTGTGTCTATGGTGAGTCAATAAGAAAAACTCTCTGAACCCCTTTAATCACTTGAAGAATTAAGCCAATGCGGTATTTGAAGATGCTCTTCAGCCTCTTCTCCTTGAGTACTCCTAAGAAATTCATCTATCTACAAGTGCATGCCAATTAGATGGGCATGTTCATTTAAAGAAACTCTAAATCTTCTTGGAAAATATATTCTACATGAGATACACAAAGGTAAGCACGTGCAACATTTATTACTATGTCAAGATATTTCAATAAATGTCATTCTCTTTAGCCTCTATCACACCTTGTTTTGATTTTTTAGTGATATGCCACATCTTGTCATCATTACCTTACATAAGAAATAGAAACATCATCTTACAGGTTTCATGAGAGTCAACCTCAACTTAGTGCCTACTTCGACTAAAATGTGAAGGATTCATGGAGTGTGGTGGATGCCACACATGAATTTATAGTAAGGAAGAAGTTTCATCCAAGCTAGATAAAAAGGCATCTCTAACATTCCAAGGCAAATTGGCATCCCAATATAAGATGATAAACATTTTATATATTCTCAAAACATAAAACACGTCTAGAAGGACCTTAATATCTTAGTTTCATAAATCTATTTATGGTTAAGATTTTCTTTTGTAGTGCAGCCCTAGAAAAACCTCTAGCCATTGCCAACTAAATTTTGTTTCAACATAGTTGTGTTGGAAGAATATTCCTTTTTTCTTTGCACTCCATTCATCCATACCCCTTTGTGGCATAATATTTCCCATCCTTTGATTTGATGATTAGGGATATTTTCTTTTGCTTTTATGTTCCTTGCTAGAAGAAGTTCCTCATTTTCTATTTAATACATTGGCAACCCCCATGTGACATTGTGGTCCTCAAGACATTAGACAGACATGGTAAGAGTAGATATTACTACTTTCAACATGATGATAAGTCAACCATTTTGATTTCCATGAGGTCATCTCACTAGATAATTTGGCAAGCGTCCCATAGTTGAGTTGATCTTAAGCCATTTGTTAAAGGGAAATTCGAGGTATATACTAGGAAGGGTGACTAATTTGAATTGGATCGCCATCATAAGAGATCTATATATACAGCATGAGTTAAGAGTTAAAGGTGTTTGCATGAGTGTAAGAAGACTATTACAGAGACACAGAGGTCATCCAGAAGGTTTTTAGAGAATAGTCAAAGAACAGAGTAAACAAAAGGGTTTACTGAGTTACTATATGGGTTACCGAGGTATGCTATAAGCAAGGTAATCTATTCTGAGCACATAGAATCTGCTATAACATTTCAGATGTAAAGTTGCAAATATTTGTAATGATTTTATTGTAATATTGTGAAGTTGAAAGAGAAACCTTTAACAGGGTAAAAGACTCTAATCAAGTCTATAAATTGTAAAGCCTCTAACCAGGTGCAGCATTTAGATGAAGTGTTGTGAAAATTCTTTAGCAAGGTAGATCTAACAGATCTTGTTACTCCTAACAGGGTAAGCTATCAGAAATAGCTAAACATGTAGCTCTAATTGAGCACTCTTTATTATTGTAGTAGTGAAGTTGTGGGTTCCATCCCCACCACAGTTTTTCTCTCTAACCAAGAGTTTCTGCGTAACCAAAATATATGTGTTATGGAGTGAATCATGTGTGATTGTTATCTATTTCTTTTAGTTTTATATTATGTTATTGCACTATTCGGTTTATGCATAACAGTAAAGATATTGTTTGAAGAAATGTTTTGAAGTACGGATTCACCCCTCCCCTCTCAGTACATTAGCTTTCCATATTGGGCCTAGCAGTATGCACACAACTCAAAATTGTCATCCTTAGGATACCATAAACCAAGATTTGTTGTGCCTTGTAGGTACCGGAAAATCCTTTTAACTACTAATTCATGATTTTCTTTAGGATTGCTTTGAAATGTAGAAACAATGTATACTGCATTCATTATATCAGGTATGGTTTGTGTCAAATGCAGTAATCCTCCAATCATAGTTTTCTACCTTGTCGGGTTAATAGGAGTTGAATCATCCTTCAATGTCAATTTATTAGCTGTAGTCATAGGAGTATTTACTGGTTTCAAGTTTTCCATACCAAATTTCTTCAAAATTTCCTTCAAGTAATTTGTTTGACATATGAATATACCTTTATTTGTTTGTGAAATCTACAAACCTAGAAAAAAATTTATCTCCCCAATCATAGACATTTCAAATTCTTTTTGCATGTAGTTAGCAAAGTCTTTACATAATCCTTCTTCACCTCCAAAAATGATATCATCCACAAAAACTTCAATAACCAAAATATCATCATTGGTAACTTTGTAATACAAATTATTGTCAGCATTACCTTTTATGTATCCAAGCTTCAAAAAATATTTTTCCAATCTAGCATACCAAGCTCTGGGAGCTTGCTTCAATCCATATAAAGTTTTCCTTAACCTGCAAACCATATCGTTATCATCTATCAAAGAAAATCCATCAGGTTGTTCAATGTAAACTTCCTCTTCTAGATCTCCATTTAAAAATGCACATTTTACATCCATCTAATAAACTTTATAGTTTTTATGAGCTACAAATGCGAGAAATAGTCTAACTGCCTCAATTCTAGCTACCCGTGCAAAAGTTTCATTATAACCAATTCGTTCTTTCTGAGAATAACCTTTACAAAATAATCTTGCTTTGTTTTTTATTATTTCTATATACTCATTTAGTTCCAATTATATTTTTGTCTTTAGGATGGGGAATCAATGTCCAAGTATTATTCTTTTCAATTTGTTCTAATTCTTCTTCCATTGCTTTTATCCAATATTTGTCTTGACATGCTTCAATAACATATGTTGGTTCAACTTGAGAAGTTAAACATACCTCTTCATTTGCCAATCTTCCTCTAGTCATAACACCTTGATTCTTATTTCCAATTATCCGATTCTCTGAATGATTCAGTCTTACCTACCTATGTTTATTCTGATTTACACTTACATGTTGTTGATCTTCAGTCACAGTTGAGTTTTCTGATGATGTCGATGTGACTGGATCTTCACTCTATACCAGTGCAGTCTGTACCAGTTCATTTAGAATCATTTCAGCTGTCGGTTCTACAAATCTTGAATCTCCTCTAAAATGTTCATCTATCTTCACATTAGTACTTTCAATGATTTTTTGCAATCTTTTATTATAACATCTATATGCCTTGCTTCTAGATGAATAACCAAGAAATATCCCTTCATCACTTCTAGGATCAAATTTACCAATATACTCATCGATCTCCTAATATAGCATTTTCTTCCAAATATTTTGAAGTATTTAAGAGTAGGAGTATGGCCAAACCATAGTTCATAAGGGGTCTTACTGATTTCACTTTTAATGTTAACTCTGTTGAAAGTATAAACCGTTGTATTCACTGCTTCTCTCTAGTACACATGAGGTAGATTTGCTTCCATCATCATGGTTCTTGTTTCATCCAGGATAGTTTTGTTCTTCCTTTTCACAACTCCATTATGTTGGGGTGTCTGGGGTGTTGATAGTTGTCTTTTGATTCCATTCACTTCACATAATGCATTAAATTCTCTAGATGTAAATTCTCCTCCTTGATCTGATCTCAAACATTTTATTTTCTTTCCAGTTTCATTCTCTACCATTGCCTTGTATATCTTGAATTTCCCAAAAGCTTTTGATTTCTCCTTGAGAAAGGTAACCCAACATATTCTAGAATAATCATCAATTATTAGCATAAAGTATCTATCACCTTGAAGACTTCTTGTTCTTGTTGGACCACATAAATCAGTATGAATTAAATCAAGAATATTATTGGATTTCTCTGTAATGCTCTTGAATGTTGTTCTAACTTGTTTTCCCATTTGAAATTCCTTACATATCGGATTATGAGGTTTCACAATCTTAGGTAAATCCCTTGCTGTCTTAGTTGAACTGATCTTTACAATGCAATCAAAATTCACATGACAAGGTCTCTTATGCCATAACCAACTTTCATCAATGTGTGCAATCAAACATGTCTTATCACTGGTACTCAAGTGAAAGATATTACCTTTAGTCTAATTACCGGTTGAAATCTCCAATCTAGTTCTGTTTATGATTTTTCATTTTCCATTCTTGAATTGTAACTGAAATCCTTTTTCCACTAACTGACCAACACTCAAAAGATTATACTTTAAACCTTCAATATAATAAACATTGTCAGTATTGTGCTTACCATCCAAATATATAGTGCCTCTTCCTTTGATTAAACAAGCTTTATCATCTCCAAACCTTACTAGACCTCCATGAATTTCATGTAATGATAATAATTTTCTTTTATCACCAGTCATATGATGCGAGCATCCACTATCTATGATCCATTCATCTTTTTCTTCATTTTTTGCTGCCAGTGCCTGCTCTATCGATTTGACAATAGGAGCTGGTGGATCTTATTTTATTGCAACAAATGCCCATCCACTATTTGTTGGATCTTCATTTGAATCATCTGTAACACCTTCATTTCCATAGTATAATGACTTGTCTCTTTTTTTTTTTAAATCTGTATCTTTGATATTAAGGGTTAGGTTTATATGTTCTTTTTGCTTCCTCCCTTAGTCTTGCATGTCTATCAAGACACCTAGATGCTATATGACCAACTTTATTGCAATTAAAATTTTGAAATGTGCTTTAACTTCATACTTACTTCCTACTAGGCCTTTAGGCATCTTCCTTGCAAATAGTGCTTCATGTTCTTCAAGTTCTTCATTTGTCTTCTCATATCTTCAAGTTCTTTTGCATAAAGTGCTTTCCAATCAGTTTTGTTAGATGATGATGATGATGCTTTGAAAGCTAAATTAGTCTTCAAGAGGACCAAACTCTTCAAGCTCAAATGTAGAACATTTTTGAACCAAAGTATCTCTAGAAACTGATGTATTAGGCATTGTTCTCAACTCATTAATAGCAATCACTTTCATTTTGTAAGCCAGTGGCAAAGCTCTTAAAACTTTAGAGACAAATTCATCTCCATTTAAAGATCCTCCACAACATTGTATTCCTAAAATAATTTCATTAACTCTTTCCATAAATGCAGAAATTCTTTCATCTTCTTCCATTTTTAAATTTTCATACCTGACCTGGTAACATTCCAGTTTTGCAATTTTGACAGTGGTATCTCCTTCATTCAATGTTTCCATTTTATCCCAAATAGCTTTAGCAGTAGATCGGTCTGATAATCCCATGATTGTTGATTTGATAATGCACTCAGAAGTGCTTCTCTTGCCTTGCAATCATTCTCCAAGTCCTTAACCAATGTTGGTAGATGAGGTTGATTTAGAGTAGAACCAACATATCCATTCTTAGTAACATCCCATATATCTCTTCCAATGCAATAAAGATGTGTTTCCATTCTGATCTTCCATATACCATAGTTAGTTCCATCAAGTTTTGGAGTATCCTTCCTGAAAATATTTCCTGCCATAGGATCTCCTCAAGTTGTTAGGCTTCTACAAAAAGAGGACTAAGCTCTGATACCAATTTTTAAGAACCAAGAAGGACAACTGAGAGGGGGGGTGAATCAGTTGTAAACCAATTATATATAAATTATAACCCAAATGAAAATTATTCCAACTTAAACTTAGTGCCAATAATCCAAACTTAAGTGTCGGTAAAACAGATTAACAATTATAGCAATATCGGTTTAACTTAATGCATGAAACAAAAAGAGAAACAACATTCACAAGACATGACACAAATATTTTGATGTGGAAACCCTGTAAGGGGAAAAACTATGGTGGGAAACCTTACCCACAATCATATGATACTACTGCAGATACTAAGTGTATACAAATGGGGTTTGCACATGCAGAAAGGCCAACCACTTAGAGTTCACTGCTCAATCACAAAATAGGAGTCACACCGACTACAGTTGGATGGTTAAATCCAATAACAATGTACTACCTCAGAGTAGCATCTACAATGTTGGATTCAGTACCGGTTTAAGCTCTGAACATGAGTGCCAAACACCTTCATAACCTTCCTTCAAGCTTCAGATAATGTCTGCGTGATTCGCACAAGGATCTGCTTATTTTTTCCTCTTCAATATTCACACACACTCATGCCATACCATGCCATGATCTTTAATAAGATCTTACAATCATTTATACAAAACCTAAGACCTATACATGAGGTCTACTCACCAAAGATATTACAATTAAATCAATTACAAAGAAGTCTTAATGCAATACAATATGTCTTCTTCAATACGATATCCAATGAATGAACCATTTCCAAGACGTGTCATGCTGATCCGTAATAGATATCATGTATCGGTCCATAACCTAGACCTATATGTCGGTAAAGGCAAATCTATCAACCCAATTAGATCAATAAGAAAAACACCAAATCCAAACATCCAATCCATGTCTTTGACATAACCAAATGATCTTCAGATGATAACAAGTCATCATCACTGTCGGTGAACAATATAATCTGTTGGTGAACATATACCGGTGACTATGCATAAGCCACTAACCATGTTGGTTCAACAATAAACCAATATAACCATAGTGTCAAATCAATGATGTAGACCTCCAAGAAGATAAGTGTTGACATGATTGACAAAACCAATGCAACACATGACAAAGCCATCCATAATACCAATAGAGAAAACAAGTATGAAGACTTCATGCTGACTACCAACTAATATCATTACGAATTAAAATTGTTAGAATTAATGAATCAATAACCAAGATATAACTATTATTCGTTATAATTACAAATGAAGAAATATATAATAAAACATTATTAAGCTAATACAAGCACAATCTAAATTTAATTGAATGAACAACTAAAGATCATCCCCTCCGATCAAGTGGGCTCTACTATCTTTCAGGAGGGATCTAGAAGATGAGATATCAAAGAGCTCCTTACTTTTTCCCTATAAAATTGGCCTCTTGAGGGGAAAACTATATAATTACAAAGATATTGAGAAGAAAAAATAGTTGATATCCAAATATTATAACTATAACTAATGGAAGAGTATCCTAATTATATATTCGTGCTCATTCTTAAACAAAATTGAAAATAAATAACTAAGTAAATCCAAAACAAATAGTTAAATTGAAATTCATGGTTACAATCAATTCAAAATTATTGAAGACAAATCTATAATTGTCTATATATGATGAAGAGCACAAGAACAATGTCAATGGAATGAGACATTTCATAGTAGACAAAGACTATTTATAGGTTTTATGAGTAGTGCTACACATGGTTGGGACTAGAGGTTTCATGAGCCAATTGGTTTAAGAATGAAGTGTCTACTATAAGATTTATAATGCTAATAGAAAGACATCTAATTTGGCAAAGGGGAAAGATCTCCTAAGATTTCATTAGCTCTCTATTTTATAGGGAGTTCACTCATGCATGAATTAGCTAAAAATAATATATGTATGAATGCATAAAAGGAACAATTTCATCAATCAAGAAGAACATTCAGGCATAATTATAATTTTAATATTAATTAACTATTAAATTATTCATGGATCAAAAGAAACTTATCAAACATGTATTTACTACCAATTTTTTTTAAATGGTTTTAACAAAGTCTTTGAAGTATGAAATTGAAACATCAAATATTTAAATGTTCAGTATATATGTTTCATTTGATGATAGTCACCTAAAAAATATTGTCACTCTATCTTTAGATATTTCTGTTATGTTTCCTGCTTTAATTCTATAGTGATACATTCTATTTATATCTATGACTTCACATATCTGACTTAGTCATCAATCTAGTTTTGACATCCTCAATATAGTATTATTTTAAATTCTCATTAGTTTAACTTTCACCAAATATCCATGGCTCTTGTACTTGAATGCTATATGATACCTAGTCCATCCTATTATCATTTGTCATAGTTTAGCACTAATTTGGAGATATTTGAGGACCATTTGAATAAATCATCATGGCAATCATCTAAATCTTTGGATTATATGAAATATTTAGAGACATACATTCTTCTTTTTGTTTATTCCTATTAGAATAGTAAGCTATATTTTTCACCTACCTTTATGGTGATATTTCTTCCCAAGGAGAGAAATTTTGCTTAGTGTTCACCATTATCTCTAGCATCTAGTTTCAAAAATCTATGGAAACTTCAAGATGGATTTTGACCGGAGATTTTTATGCAGTTGCTCTTCTCATCTTGGCTTTGGGAGGAAGAATTTCTTTAATTTATATGAATTTTTTCCTTCTCACCGTTGGGGGGTCACACAAACCTTCTCTCTTTTCTCTTCTACTAAAAGAATATTTATTCTACATTAGGTTAGAAGTATTCCTTGGGGAATAATAATGATTCATCATGTATTCTCTTTTTTCACTTGTACATTTAGTTTACATTATTTTATTTTAGTGACGAGTTTTATTTTTCATTAAATTTTATACTTTACTTTTATGATGACAAATTTGCATGTGGTACCTAATATGACCTAGTAGTTTGAACCCATTATCATCATCTTTCTATACATTACTCCTTAAGTTGCACTTAAGGTTGGCATTTTAGAGTAAACAATGACATTATTAAACTAGTTACCTTTTGGCTTACCTAGGAGATTCCTATGCACTAGTTAAGTCTCCATTTAGGGACTTCTAATCTTTTTGTCTTGCCTCATATTGTTAAGAGACATCACCACTTGAGAGAATAATTTCATGTGTATTTGATACATTTATAACATGTCTCATACACATGATACGTCATGGACACAATTCCTATTGAAGCATTCTAAATTGTACTCACCTACAATTTTGTCCTCACTTAGGCCTCGCGATGGCATTTCATCCTCTAAGGCCTGATTACAATAGTAATTATACTCACACCATCTATTCACCTCACATTCTCACCACATTTCCAGTTTGACCCTCTGTTTGGAGTCCTAACTTGTAGGACCAAGGACTACCACACCCTAGTCGCAAATCAGGACCAGGACATACAACACCATGGTCCTAAATCAGGACCAAGGCATATACACCTTGGACCTCATAGTTAGGCCCTAAATTGGCCCCTCTTAACACTCACCTAGTGAGGGTGGTAAATTAGATCCTATGTCAACTTAGGTTAGAAATTTAATTTAAATTTTCACAAATAAGTATAAAAGGAGGTCTATTCATATCCTTTTAAACCTAACGAATTCAAGATTCCAATTACACTCTAGTAAATTTATGTGAGAATACCATTAGTCCTCTATGAAGAATTGGAGATGACATTCATGTTCCATGTTTAATGAAGATAATCTACGTGAAATCCTAATGCCTTGTGGAGACAAAAAAAAACTTCATTAAAGGTATATCATTAGAGTTTCATTCATTCTCAACCTTTCAATAAAAAGGAAAGTATGTTGAATATACCAAACAACTCAGAGGGGGGTTGAATAAGTTGCCAATTAAAATATTTTACATCTTCCACAAAGTAAGATCCAATAAACTAATTCTTGATTACCTAACCATAAGCTGATATAAGTATGAGAGAGAACACATATGAAACATACACATAAAACACTAGATTTTTTGTGAAAAACACAAGAATGAAAAAACCACAGAGAATGCTAATTCTCAAGTAAAAGAAACCTATTAAGATGACATCGGTTAAGGTGATTTTTACAAATGGTGGCTCACTACCAAAATTCTCACTATAGGTGGGCTCATTGCCCAGAAGAAGAAGGAAAAAGAAAGAATCTACCACTATAGTATAACTGCCACTAAGCTGCAATGTTGGAAGAGACCTTTGGTTCTTTGTTTTTGATACCAAAGAACATCAGTACACAACCACACTGATCAACCACAACTACACACAACCTAACAAATTTGCACCAACGGGAGAGAGACCTTTTTTTTAAATCAACTTATATCTATATTTGTTCATTACAATCATCCTTTGTTTACACTAATCTCTTTGAATGAGAAGTATCCCAAGCTGGGAAAAGAATTTACCATAAGACAATTTGAAGTATTTCTGTATAAAACATTCTTGTGGTTGAATGGAATAAAAAGTGAACCACACCACAATGAACTTCATCGACCAAAACAACACATTATCCATACGCCATAATAACAGGAGCAAAAATAAAAACATTCAAGGTTGACTAGACCCAGGATGAACATATCTACAACCATATCTCTGGAGAACATCATCACATCCCAAATCAGAATAACAAAGCTAATGATATGAAAAACATAAATCCAAGATATCATCATCAAAATTGAAAATGCATAGAAATGTAAAGCAATTCAAACACTGTCAAACATCATCATTACTATATACACTTCATTAGAACAACTTTTGAAGTTCCAGATCATAAGAATGACATCGCAAGGAAACATCCAACAACATACCAAAGATTCATTACTACAACTACAACATATTATAAATACGAAGCACAAACCAATCACTAAAATCAATATGTTGACATCAATGATAACCATACTAACACACCATCATTTTCACATTGGCAACAAAGTATTTTACTATATTACTTCATTTATATTGTTAATTCAATTTCATGGTTAGTTCCAAAACTAAGGTTTGACGTAAGACAAACCCCTATTCCTAACATATTTCCCCTTTTCACTATGTGTAGGAATAGATATAGAGTCACATTCAGGAGGATCGATAGGATTGACAAATAAAAATAGGTTCAAGTTTTGACCACAAAAAATTTGGAGGACCATGATGAATTGATAATACCTAGTCTTGAAATATTAGGTCAAAATTCTTGGAACATATTTGAATCATCTTCTTCTACTTAAATATAGGTTGGTGTCTTCATACGATATGTGTAGCTCATTGTTTCTATCAAATTGTTTCAATAATTCATTATATTTCCCTAATCTTCAATAATTGAATTCAATTCAATTAAAGGAGGCCAAAGCCCTATCAAAGGAGCCTAAAATTTCATCAAAATGTTGGTCTATAAAGGTTAGATATGTTAGATTCTTCTCCTCCTTAATGTATTGGTAAATTAGGCTTGTTAGTGGTTTTATTTTCTTAATTTAACCCTAAACCTATTTTTACACCAATACAACTACATTCATAAAGGATCCTAAAATTCTTAAATTATATCTTCTCATACCACCCCTCTTCTATATATTTAATTTGATGATATGTAATTTCTTCCCTTTTGGATTCACACTTATTGTATGAATATAATGTATTTTTTCACTTATTTCAAACCTAATGTATAAGTCGTATCATGATTTTACATGACATATTAGGTTGTGAGAGTGAAATATTTAAGTGCATTAGTGTATGCACCCTAGAAATAGTATGCTTTGTGATACCAAGGACACTTTGGAGGTTATCTAAGTCATGGAGAAGGAATAATAACAAAGCCCATGTGCTTCCCTTTATAAGTATAGAGAGAATAACTATCTTATGTGCAAGTGTACAAAATTTTTAAGTTGTGGTCATTCCAATATAGCTCACAAAGGAAATAATTGTCTATAAATAATGCAATTTAAGAGTCACACAAGAAAGCTATACAAATAATAGGATAGGAAAGACAAAGGAAAATAAGTTGAGAAAGTAGGTAGTAATGTTCATTTAATGGCACAAGTAAAGAACTGTATGGCATGCTTACCCCTTAGAGCATATAATAAAATTGAAAGTATAATAATTTCAAGGTTATAGCTTTATTTTAATATTTCATTGAATCCAAAGAATATAACAAAATTAATATAGCATACAAGATCAAATAGTCAACCATTCACATGAAAGTTGAGAGGATAAAATTTATCTCAAATGACTTTAATTATGGTTTGAGACAACAAGATTACTAAAATAATCATAAATGACCATATTTTTGCAATCTCTTCATACAATAAGAAATATGAATATTGTTAAAAAAATTGAGAGTAGTACCCTACGATTCCCTCCTCAAAACCGGATATCCAATTTCAAACAAAATAATAAAAAACAAAACAAAAATAAAAACAAAAGTTCATTCACATTGTCCCTCTTTTGATCAATACAAACCAATATGAAAATCATGATTTGAAAAACATATTCACAAACTCATGTAAACTATCATATTCAATGTAATCACAAATTCCTTTTCTATTCAACTACATCCCAACAATATTTTTTTGTTTTTGGTAGTTAAATTGTTGGAAAGTCCACCTCCTAGTATATTAAAAGAAAATAAAATAAAAGTCCATAAAATATGATTTTCGGAGCTAGAAAAGTATCCTAGCTAACGAAAAATGGATCTACTACTAGATCCTAAATCTGCCTAGACATATAACAAATAAAGGTTTTGATTTCCAAGGAGAGGATCATCTACCCCCTCATATGTTTGATATCAAATTAGGTGTTACAATTCATAATCCTCCTAAGAAAGGGGCCCTTTGATACATTCAAGCTTGGGAGTGACCTCAGTGAAGATGTAAGGCTAAATGCCTATGTACAATTCATGAGTGATGATGAAATTATAAATACCAGAGAGTTCAGGTAGTTTGGGGTCATACTAGAGAGCAATAAACAAGGAAGGGCATCAAGCTCAATGACCTAAGGGATGATGAAAGGTTGAGAATTAATGATGAGTTGTTGAAAGCTTCCAAAGAGAAATTTTCTATTATGACCCTTCAAATGGGGAGATAGATTGTAAAAATAAGTGTAGTATTCCTTTTGGAAGGATGGAATATCTCCTCTGCTATAATTTTTGATGAAATAAGGAGGAGACATGATATTGACTTGGAAGCAATTGATCCAATGCAGAGAGATAAGGTGCTCTTAGGAGTGATTTTTGATGATCATCTTGATCAATTAGTTATTTGGTGTCTTCATCCTATCACAAAGAGGCCAAGAATGAGTCATGAGATGGACCAATTATTTTGGGATTATTCCAGTCTTATTTTAATATAATTCTTTTTTAAATATAAAATTTTCATAATATTTTAATAATAAGTCAATTTAATAATACAGGTTTCTTGAATATTAGTTTATTACATATGAGAAAAATGACAAGTATTAAAGGACAAAACTCGTCATGTTTGGTGAATGGGGTTTTACAAATCAATATACAACATAGTCGAATTTGAATAAGTTAAAAACTGATGTAAAGTCATTGTAAGCTGATCAAGGCCGGCCTTCATATTTAATGGCTAATCTGTTCAAAGTCTTGGTAAATGTCATCTGAAATTGAAGAGGGCCAAGCTCAAATGATGTGGAAAGCTTTATATTTATTTTATAATTGTTTCTGAGTTCAGCACAGATCAAAATGAAGATGCTTAGTTTGTCCACTACTCTTGTTTTTCTCTGTAGTCAGAGCTTACCATTCATCACATACCATCAAGATGATATTTAATACCCTTAAGGGACAAAAACTTAGCGTATTGAATGGGTAATCCAAAATGATATTTAGAATGTCTGTATTAAAGTCTTGGCCAATGTCGGCTAAGATTTAATCGTATATTAGAAATCTGAACACTCATTACCTTCAGCAGCATAGACTTCTGACCATAACAATTGAGGGAGCTTGCAGTCAAAACAGAGATTTGGCAATCTTTTCCTTAGTTGTTTATGAGATCAAAAATTGGCTTTAGTTTGTGTTTTTCTCTCTACCCACTCCTTAACGTTCATCACATCCCATCAAGATGATAACCCATTTTTCTAGAAGAAAAGGACGTTCATGGAGATTAGATCTCAATGGCATACGTAGGAGGACAATGACAATCTGATTTAGAATGGATATTACAAAACTTTTGGTGCTAAACAATAAAATAAATTAATAAAAAAGGCCAAAAAAAACTATAGTAATTTATAGTTGTGAAATGTAAGCTTAAGTAATTCTAATGTAATGATGAAATTTATATATTTATATATTTTGGATCATGTAGATCTAGTTTGGGATGGACATAGAGATCTACTAGGACTTTCTCTTGAGAGTACTTGAAGTGGCAACGATTCTTGGCTTTCTCATTATCTCATATAAGTAGATTAATTGCAGTATTAGAGGTTCCATTAATTAGGCCCATTCCTAATTATTTATGCAACATGATAGGAAGCCTCAAGGCAAAATTTGAAGTGGTCAAACAAGTCTTTATTATCCACATGATGTACATACAAAAGATAGGAGATGTGCTCAAAAGTTTTTAGTGCTTGGTCATAAGCCACATGACTATCTTGTTTGGCAAAGGGAGGAGAAAAGTGGAACGAAGAACGATCTTTGGACCTAAGTAAGAATGAAATATATATATATTAGAACAAAAGAGGACCAAATATTTTCTAATATCATTACAGATGTACAACTCCTCTGAGAAAGTTGGGGTCATATATGGATGCACTGCCAAGATTGCACTTTAGAATGATAAGAATGGAGGTGGTAAGGTCAAAGATAGAAGATAAATACTTCCAGCAACATATTAGACGACTTAAATAATTCAAGTAGCATGGATTTGATTATCTCTAAAACTTTCTCTTTTCCTTCAAATTTTTCAAATTTTGAAATTTGCAGTTTCCAGCTTTTTTTTAATTTGTTGCTCCCTTTTGCTTTTCTCGAGTGTAATAAGGTTAAAAAGGAATATTTCTTGGATGAATCACAAATATTTGATCTCTCTGAAGATATTAAATTTTATCCTTCTTATTAAATGCATATTTTTTATAAGAGTTTGTAAGTTACTCTCTATTAATGTGTATTTTAATAGGTCTATAGGGTTATCATACTTTTCAGCTTGATAAGGGAGATTGAGAAATGAAAAGGAGGTTTCTAGATCATCTCCAAAACCTACCACCGGTGGAGGAAGATAGAGGAATGTCTATTCTTGTCAAGGAACTCAAAAGGTTGTTTGTTTTTTTCTTGTCGGGTGATTACCTAATATTTTTATATTGTAAAAGGCTCGAAGCTTGTTGCATCCTCACTTTTTATATAAGAGGATAATCAAAGCCCTTTTTTCTTCTTCTTATTCTTTGACTTCTAAACACACTACTAAGCTCAAAAAATTCTAATAGAGATGCAAGTATATTGATTCACCAATGGTGAATAATATGCAAAAGAACTCACAGTTTTTACAATATAGTACTGTAATCAGTTACATGTCCTACTTGGAATAATCTTGCAAAGGATATGTATAAGTACTTTAGAATTATATAAACATCTTGATTTCAAATTAAATGATTTCCAAGTTGTTCCTTTTACTTGTTATCCAGAATCTGATATGAATTAATGAAATTAAGGAATTTTTATTCATGTGTCTACACTATGTTATTGAGTTTGAATAAGTTTTAGTTTATTCTATAGTAGAAGATTAAAATTGCTTACTCTATTCAAAAGGATCCTATGTAGAGAACAAGTATTAAGTTGCAATTGGGAGATTCATTTCACGCTATGATTGATATCAGATATTAGTCATATTAGGCAAAAGATAGTGCAGAGTCTATACATTTATTATTGTAATAATGGTTCATCTAGCCCAATGGATAAGGAATTGATCATGGTATTTTATTATTAACTGTGGCAAAAGGGAAAATTTTATCTAAAATTCAATTAGAGATTTTATTTTATGAATTTCATTTTGAAAAATTAGGATAGTTAGTTCTCATAGTGATCAGAATATATAAAAAGGTGAAAGCTTCATCCTAAAGGTTTTAAAGTTTATTGAATCACTCAATAGGCTATGAACATATCTATTATAGTATTGAACAAGTCATAAATATCAAGGATGCTATTAAAAGGGACAACCACCTAGTTCCTAAAGAGCATAAAGTGTAGAGAGAGTGACTAGTTCCTTATCCCTAGTTATTACTATGTCAATTCGTCTACTAATCCAGGGCTTTGAAGATTAAGGTTGGCATCTCATAGAGGGATTTTGGAGTAATTAGTTGGAAACACCAACAC
This sequence comes from Cryptomeria japonica, assembly GCF_030272615.1. NCBI lineage: Eukaryota > Viridiplantae > Streptophyta > Pinopsida > Cupressales > Cupressaceae > Cryptomeria > Cryptomeria japonica. Next base: position 78,236 of record NW_026729184.1, read on the forward strand.
CCTACACACCCCTTCATATCACTTGGATATAAATGCCCATCCTTTGCTTGTCCTTTTTTCTCTATTAAATACTTTATAATATCTATGGTATCAAACTCAATACCAAATCTTAATTACCTAGAAAACAAACTTTGGAAATTTGTCTTCTCCTACTGAGCTACCAAGAGGGAACCCCCAAAGTTGAGATCTTAGTCTATGCTTCATTTTGGTCCACCAAAGATGTGGCTCTAGATGTCAAATTTTCTACCATCTACTGCATTAAATTCACCATTTTTAAAAATTTATTTATTGTCTCCCATTCTATTAAATGATGAATCTGGCATGATGTTCCATTAATAATCTCACATTTTGAAGAAAGAAATCAACCTCCACAATCTATTCAAATCACCTGAATGTAAATCTCAAAATTCACTAGTCATATCCCATCATCAATCTTAGACTCATCAATTTGATATTAAATTCATCGCATCATTATTATCACGCTCTGATACCAACCAATCTATCCAATCAACGATTCAAAATAAAAATTTAACTTCACCACTTCAGCCAAACAATCGTCTAAAAAAGCCACTTTAACTTTGCCATCCTGCCAGTCTAGTCAATACGCTAGAAAGGTAAGCCAACTTTGCCACCCCAGCCAAACAATTTTCTAAAAAAGACACCTTAACTTTGCCACCCTACCAGTCTAGTCAATGAACTAGAAAGGTAAGCCAACTTTGCCACCTTAGCATATGGCCATCCAAAAAGGCAACATGTTGTCATCATATCAACTAAAAATTAATATTCCTTTAACTTATCATTCAATTTTAGAAGCTCGCTTGGATAAATTATCTACCCAATCATTCACTTCTCTATAAATGTGGCTTAATTTTAAATCTTTGAATTTTCTAATTAATTCCTTAATCGAATGTAGTCATCATGCCAGCATCCAATTAGGAGTATGGCTCATTCAAATTACATTCATTGATATCATTGAGTCACCTTCTAAATGAAATTTCTTAGCCCCCATCTTTAACCCCATTTGTAGCCCAAGTAGCATTACTCTAAATTTTGCCATGTTATTGGTAGTCTCCTCCAAGGCCCTAAAATTTTCAACAATAATATTATCATTCTCATCCCTAGAAATACATCCAATTCCTCCTAGACCAGGGTTACCCTTGGTTGCCCCATAGAAAATTTATTTTGACCCATCTAGGTTCTAGGGCCTTCCACTTAGTCTCAATCTTGGAGGAGGAAGGGTGATTAAGTAGCCCAAGCCCATTAGCAAGGGAAACAATCCAAAAATATTAAGACTATTACAAATGTAAAGTATGAATGTTATAGATTGTGATATGAATTGAGTAGACATTACCACACTACACTAGCCCTAGTATGGTGTGGTAGTTGCTGAAAATATGACCTCGCCATTAATCTTTAAAATTGATTTTCTTTAAAAGGAATGTTTCACTTAACAATATGCATTCTCCCTTTCAAACTTGTAGTCTCTCAAATGAGCATAACAAAAGGGAGACTAATAAAAATTTGAGATAATCCAAAATAATCATTACCTTCTCTTTCCAACTAATCCTAAGGTTGAGTATTATCTTAGAGTTATCTATCAAGTTTACTTAAATTTTAATTATATTTTACCACTTATATCCATATTCCATTCAAATGCTACATCTAAGAATTTTATAAATCGAGTCAACATAGAAACACAAAATATGGCCAACTCATAATTAAACTTTAATATTACATGAACTTATTGTTCCAGTCTTATTTTATATAATTGTTTTTTAATATAAAATTGGATAATATGTTAATAATAAGTCAATTTAATAATACGACTATCTTGAATATTAGTTTATTACATATGAGAAAAATGACAAGTATTAAAGGACAAAACTTGTCATGTTTGGCGAATGGGCCTTTACAAATCAATTATATATAACATATTTGAATTCGTAGAAGTTAAAAACTGATGTAAAGTCATTGCAAGCTAATTGTGGTTGGTCTTCATATTGAATGGCTAATCCAAAATGATATTTTCCAATTTTTGTGTCAAAGCCTTGGCCAATGTCCTCTTAAATTGAACAAGGGCAAGCTAAGATAGCTTGGAAAGATTTATATTTATTTCTTAATTGTTTTTTTGTGTTTAGCATAGATCAAACTCAAGATATCTTAGTTTATCCCTTGTTCTTGTTTTCCTCTATACTCAAAGCTTACCATTATCACACCCTTAAAGAACAAAACTTAACATATTGAATGGTTTGATCCAAAATGATATTTAGAATGCCTATATTAAAGTCTTGGTTGAGGTAGGCTAAGATTTAACTGTAAATTAGAAATATAACACTCACTACCTTCACCAAGATAGATTTATGACCATTTCAACTTTTTAATAACAATTTGAGGATCTTGTGGTAAAAGCAATGACTTGGAAACAATTTCCTTAGTTGTTTATGAGATCAGTACCAATCAAAAAATGTCTTTAGCTTGTCTTCTAGTCTTGTTTTTTTATATCCATAGACTAATAATTGTCTAGATGTATGGTATGTACATGGTTTAGTTTTCTACACATGTTTTATAATTTCGGTGAGGAATGAAATCACTTTGATTGGCTTATATATGTTTCTTAAGGAGTTAGATGAAGGTTATTTATGCTTTTGGTCTTTATTCTATGGTTGAGAAAAATTGTCTAAGGGTCAAACAACATATTTTCCTAAGTCTGCAAGTTATTATTTTGGTCCACAATCCTATGCCTTGTAGGGTTTGGCCTTGTGGTTTTCAAGATATGATTTTCAATCACTAAGTAGCTATTTCCAGGATTTTCATGTCATAATATATTCTACAATAGGTGTTAGATGTGGCTATTGTCTAGTTTATGCTAGAAAAATGTAATATATCTCTAATGTTCACTAGAATTATTTTGTAGAATTATTTTAGAGAGTTTCATACCTTAGGTAAGAACTTATCATTTTAAGTTTTTTAAGTGTATTTAGTCTCTATCCTTACAAGGATATGCTTTCTATCTCACCATCACAATTATGGAAGAGGAAATACTAAAATGATATTTGACTTAGGAAATCCCGTATATAGAAGAACAACTTCCCCTTTGTTTGTCTTTAGGTCCAAATTTGACAATGAAAAGTTATAAACAAATAAAGTAGACATTGAAAAATTATCTCAAACTTCAAATGCATGAAAACCTTGAAACACATGTTTGCAACACCCCTATCCTATTGGTTTTACCCTAGTTTCAAGGAGGCATGTGTGTAGATCCTTCTGATCCTATTTTGGTTGTCTCCAAACCATCCAATGTCTTTAGAAACAAGTACACAATGCTTCCATCTGACATAGTCAACTCTAGATATTAATTCTAGGTTCTTCTCTATATGTACATTCTAGATCTATATTATTGTTTTTATATTTTATGTTACATTTTATCTATATAACTCAAGTTTATTACATACATTCAACAACCTCAATCTCTTGCAATAAAGGAGTTCATAATATCTATGCCTAACTCTCCTTTGAGGGATAATAGCTAGGCCTTACATGTTCTAATATAATGTAGCATTGAGACCTTCTAGGTCGTATTGATTAGTCTAGGGATCTTATTTCCTCTATTTTAATCCTATCACATGTGTATCTTTCCATGATATAAGGATGTCTCCCAATAAGTTAATATTCAATCATCACATAATAGAGATATATTGGCATCTGTAAATTGGAAAATTGGACTCTAGTGACTCCCCACCTAGGACAGAGAAAGGAAGTCACTAGGATGATTTTCACTTGGATGAACTTTACATTCAAAAGAGGGGCTTGAATCCACTAGATCCAAATCCAAGGGAAACAAGGATGTGAATTCCAAGTGGATTGCAAGGGTTCAAGAGTGATTTACCCTCTTTTGTATATGATAAAGTTGACTTGTTGACTATGTGGAACAAAGAGAGAGATTGAGTGAAATGAGGAGCTATCAGTTTGGGATCACATTGTAACTTCGAATATAAGCTAATTAGATTGATACGGATCTTCCATGCAATTTTGGAGAAAAGTTATCAGGACCGTGGTGACAATGTACATGGTCCTCCACAAAATCCATGAAATGAAAAGGGTTCTTTCATCTCTACAAATGAAGCCCAAACCTGCAATTACAACTGTACACCTGCAACCTACACATAGAAAAGAGAGGGAGAGGGGTTGTGGATAGGGTTTTGCCTCAGGCAAACCCTGGTTGAGGAATCAACCTTGAAAGAAAGTAATTGCAAATGCTTGAATGTAAACAATGGAATTGTATACCTTGTAGATCTGCAGCTTGTTGATGATGATTTCTTTTCTTCTTGAATGTAATCATAAGTGTTGTATGAAATGGCATGTAACATGAAAAAACCCTAACACACACGCATTCTTTCAAATGAATATTGTAATATTGATCCCATGGATGGATGAAGAACACTTGAATGCTTGAATACTTGATCATGTATATTTTTTCCTATGCTTTCTTATCATCCCTTTGCTTGAATTTTGCCTCCTTGCAAATGAGAAAACCAACTCCCTTTGATGCATGCCTTAGAAGATTAATTCATCTCACCAAAAGTCGACATCGAGGAGATTTGGGATCCCAAAGTGCATATAGGGCCGAGGGGACCTATCTTGGGGCCACTCTAAGAGGGTGAGATATGGGCACCACACCCTTGTGCAAGGGGGATATGGGTGCCATGCCCTTGTCATGCCCTATCTTGGGGCCCAGACAGGGTCTTGAGTCTATCTCAAGGCTCAAACAAGAAGGGATCAATGGGGTGAACATGCATAAAGAGGTCTTGGTCAGAAAAGAGGGTGTTTTCGCCAAAGTGAGGACTTTGAATTTGGTTAAAATTGCAAGAGGCACAATTTTATGACACTACAACATCATTAAGACATCCCTCCCCCTCTCTCTATGACCTCCAAACAAAATCACCCTACAATGAATTGTCTAACACCTACTATGAATACTCTATGTGATCCATCTATTTGTATTTTCCTATCCTTTGTTGCCCAAAGATAGAGGACTCCCCAAATTGCTAATAGGTTAGAGCACTACAATGTGATCCCATGCGCAAATTTATATTAAAGCCACATGCCCTAGACCCCATCCATCTTTTTAAATGATTAAATGCAAATCCTTTTTATAAATGGCTCATGCAAGCCCCCATGCAAATAGTTGCCTACACTCCACCATATCTATAATGAATTTGGCTATGCTAATGTGGAAAGAGCATCCTCCCTTCCTAAGCAGATTAATACTACTAACAAGAGCTAGCATCATCAATGGGAAATTTACAATCATCCCTCTATATGCATCCATATTTAGTGTCTTAGGTCTCCTCGCTCGAGGTCTTCTTTCCTATACGGTTGCTACAATATATTATTCACATCTACACTTAGTGTGTAAATTATTCAAGTTAAAATAAATTCTCTTAATATTCACCATACATCCCCAAGGGTAATTATTTTCTCCCTCATAACAAGATGAAAGGCGCTCATCTCGAATTGTCACCTCTCTACTAGTGTTGCAACCATAACCATGTGCTCAAATGGTTGTCATACTCACTATATACTCAACCTTATAAGCTCATGAAATATCACTTGATCTACACCTCCCAAGCTCATCGTCAAGCTCTATACTCCTGATTTCCACTCTTATGTCTCTAGTAACTGTAAATACCCTTGCATGATGTTCAATAACACCAATCAATCCCCATAAATCAGCTGATATACTTCTTTCCATGTATCACCATTCCCTAGCCTTTTCCCTCCTAAGCTCAATCATTGAGTTACCAAACACATTCATTAGGTTTTATATACATCAATTATGCTTTTACCTAATCATTATTTTACATAATCATTATGATTACATGGCTACTATAATTTAGTAAAATTATTTCACATTTTATGGAGTCACTAATTAGCTTCACAACAACCACAACCCTTAACAAAGCCACTCCATCCCTTAACATATCTACCAATTCATATTTTTACTACTTCAATAGTTGCATCATTTGACCTAATCTACCCCTTATTAATGACGCGTAAATGCATGAAATGATCAAGATGAGAGTATGTACCATTAGCCCTCACTCCTCCAGACATCAATACCATCTCACTCTCTTTACCTAGTACTCATTAATCCATGCATTCTCTATCTGAACTTTGCTTCTCTTCTACCATGTTCTCACTTCACTATTAGCTAGGGTAAAAATTAATTTTTTTACCCCTAGCCCCATTTATTCAACCCATTTCATTATTTTTTATTCCATTTATTCCTCCCATCTCCTTTTTTCATTATCTTTCTCTTTTTATCCATATTTTTTCTCTTTTATCCATTTTTTAACCCACCTACCCTCTCAAGGGGGAATCCATCTTTCACCACATTTCTTCTATTTCTTCTATACCAAAGCATCTTTTCTCTTCTTAATTCTTAGAGTGACCTATATTTTATTTTTCTTCAAAATAAAGTTATTTTAACATCATTTCAAATATAATTGAAATGCAAACACCTCAAACTAACACTTTGTTGGACTTGATAATTCCTTTGATTATTGATCATTTACATTTGATCAATTATTCTCATTCTTGTCGTCAATATTATTTAAATATTCTTTATTATTTAAAATATTTTCCACTAATTTTGTTATTCTTGTTTCTCATCTAAAATTATTATTTCATTGATCTCTAAGGTCTAACCCTTGGTAAATAATTATTTGAAAATGATTTAATTAGACCTTTTAATCCTCTTCATCAATTAAATAAATAATTTTATTTATTTGATTGATCATCTTGTTCACTTTCTATTTTCTAATCTAATTCTCTATATCTCTTAATGTCCCTCTAATCATGTACACATTGGATAATCAATTATTAACTTTAGTTTTTAGCCACCCAAGTTTCTACCCATGTAATTAACATTGTGCACAAACACCACAAAGCAATTAGGCAAAACTAATTTAATAGTACAATTAGGAGATTAATATAGTTTATTAATGGATACCTATATTTTTTTCAATTTATTAATAGGCTAATATTGAGCATTTGTATTTTGTAATGATTGACTAATTGAGGTTTTTTTAGGTTGTTCTGGTAGTGTCACATACAATTACACATAGAAGGATACCAATGAGATTGATTTAAGAGATAAGTGGTCATATGTTGGTGACTTTTTTTAGCTAGTTGAAATTTAAATTATTAAAAAAAATATATAATTAAAATATAATTTATTGTAAAATTGTAAAATATTATGTATCTAATAACTACCTCTTAATAATTCAGTATGTAGATAGTGATTTCTAATAAGAGCTCATGTATTGCATTACAAAAACTTGTGAATTTAAAATATACGACAACATAGAAAAAAATTGTTAATTTGAATTATTATTTTTTGTTTAATATGATGAAATATTTTAATTTAATTTTCTATTAGAAAATCCATCTTCATCATTATTAATTTGAAAAAAAACTAAAGAAAACAAAATAAAAAAATCTAGAAACATAACTTCTGATGAAATTATTAAGAAGTAATTTGTAGGCACTGATATCCCTAATCTATTTATTCCTCCATTCCATTCTATTCTCTTCAATGGCCTTCTGTTTTTCCCCTGCCTCACAAGAGTTTTGTCTTACATGGCTGCTCTTTTTTTGTTACTTCTAATGTTTTTCATATTTTCAGTCCCCGCTTTTCCTCATTCTCTCAATCATCTCTCTCAACAACAACAACAACAACAATTGCTCTTGCGATTCAAAGCTGTCGTATCCAAAAACGGCAATGCTCTGCCCGACTGGATTCCCCTTCACCCATTCTGTAACTGGTCTGGTATTATTTGTCACTCGTCTCAATCTGTTCGTGCCGTCAATTTAACCCAAATGGGTTTAGATGGCATCATCTCTCCTGTACTGGGAAATCTCTCTTCTCTTCGAGCCCTAGATCTCTCCAGTAATTATCTCACTGGTATCATTCCTCCTCAACTCGGCCAACTCCCAAATCTATGGATACTCTTGCTGCATCAGAATCATTTGCAAGGAACCATTCCGCCCGCTCTCTCCGCTTGCCGCAGTTTGTATTATCTGGCACTCTCCTATAACCAACTGCATGGCAGCATTCCGCCTGAGCTGAGCTTTATCAGAAGTTTGAAGTACCTCTACTTGGGCGGCAACAATCTCACGGGTACCATTCCCCCCTCTTTGAAGAATCTGTCTGCCTTAGTTGTATTGGATTTGGCCAACAATGAGCTCTACGGCCACATTCCTCCTGAATTGGGCATGCTCAGTCACCTCCAGACTATTTACCTTTTTGGAAATAGTCTATCGGGCGCCATTCCCAGCACTTTTCACTCTGTCCGTGCCATCAATTTATCCCAAATGGGTTTAGACGGCACCAATTCTCCCGTGCTCGGGAGTCTCTCCTCTCTTCGATCCCTTGATCTCTCCTTCAACAACCTCACTGGTACTATTCCTCCTCAACTCGGCCAACTGCCAAATCTACAGATACTCCAGCTGGCCGGCAATCAATTACAAGGAATCATTCCGCCCGCTCTCTCCGCTTGCCGCAGTTTGTATCTTCTGTCACTCACCTTCGACCAACTGCATGGCAGCATTCCGCCTGAGCTGACTCTTCTAACAAGTTTGAAGTATCTCTACATGTGCGGTAACAGTCTAACGGGTACCATTCCACCCTCTTTCAAGAATCTGTCTGCCTTAGTTCGATTGGATTTGGCCTTAAATAACTTATCGGGCAACATTCCACCTGAATTGGGAATACTAACTGACTTAGAGTATCTTAGTTTATGGGGAAATCAGCTTAGTGGAAACATACCAAACTCCCTGGGAAATTGCTCCAGTCTCAAAGAACTTTATTTAAATACAAACCAACTTGGTGGAACGGTTCCAATGGAACTAGGTAGGTTGAAGCTTCTCACCAAGATTTACCTACACACCAATCAACTCGTTAGTGACAGCAGTAACACATTGGCCTTGGCCTTTCTCAATGCTCTCACAAATTGCTCCCACTTGCAAGAAATAGATGTGAAAATCAATTATTTCACTGGTATATTGGCCCCGACCATAGGCCAGCTGTCTTCTAATCTCAATTACTTGGCTTTACCAGCCAACATGATAAGCGGAAGCATACCACAACAGATTGTAAATCTCGCAAACTTGACATACTTAGGTTTAGAAAATAATCTTTTGAGCGGCAATATTCCATCTGGAATTAATAGATTTCGTGAGTTGGAAGAATTGCATCTGAGTGGGAACAAATTAGAAGGAAGCATTCCAAGTGAGATAAGTCATATGCAACATCTCGGACTCTTAAATCTTAGTCACAACCAGTTATCTGGAAAAATACCTGATTCACTTTGTAGCTCCCAGCAGTTAAGAAGTCTTCTACTTCAGCACAACAAGTTGTCAGGGGAGATCCCTGTTAGTTTGGAGGGATGTCAGAAGTTGGAGCTCCTTGACTTATCTTACAATAAACTAGGGGGAAAGATACCTGGTGAAGTCATTGCCAGCCTTAAAAACCTGCAGTTCTACCTTAATATTTCATGGAATTCTCTGGAAGGGCGGTTGCCGCAGGAGATGAGTAAAATTGTAATGGCTCTAGCCATAGATATATCTGGAAATAAACTTACATCGGTCATTCCAATTTCTCTCTCTCAATAATTTGTCAGGGCAGATTCCAGAAGGAGGGTTGTTTCAAAATAGAACTGTTGTAACATTTTTAATGGGGAACCCTGGTCTATGTGGTCCAAAACACTATTCATTGCCTCCATGCCCAAATCTGACCCAGGGAAAACATTCCCTTCTCAAAAAAGTTGTCTTATCAGTTGTTGGAACCATTGGATTTGTATTATGCTGCTTCATTATAGTAATTTTATGGAGGCATAAACTTTCAAGGCAACTAGTCCGTTCCTCGAGCTTTATTTTTCAAGGAAACTATCCAAAATTTTCTTATCAAGATCTGTTCATCGCAACATCTGGATTTGACGAGTCAAACTTGCTTGGAGTGGGTAACTTTGGATCTGTCTACAAAGGCATGTTGAGGGATGGTAGGATAATTGGCATCAAGAATCTTAATTTACAAAATGAAGAAGCTCTTAAGAGTTTTAAGAGAGAGTGCAAGATGTTGGGAAGAATTCGGCACCGTAACCTCATCAGAATCATGAGTGCATTTTTCTACCCTGACTTGAAAGGTTTGGTTCTTGAATTTGCATGTAATGGAAGCTTGGAAAAACATTTGCACCCTGAGAGAGATGGTGAAGGCTTTTGTAAATTGGGATTGAGTGAGTGTTTGAGCATTGCTGTTGATGTAGCACATGGCATGGAATATTTACATCATGATTGTCCTCTACAAATTGTGCACTGTGATTTAAAACCCAGCAATGTGCTCTTGGATGCCAACATGACAGCTCTTGTCACTGATTTTGGTATATCCCGTTTAACTTCTACAAATTCCACTGATTCACTGAGTACAACAACATTTGCACTCAAAGGATCCATTGGCTATATTGCTCGAGGTAACATTTTTGAATTATCTTTATATTAGCATTATCATTTTCTTTATTAGCTTTTTTAAGAATTTAATGAACAAAATTCATTGCAGAGTATGGATTGGGTGGGAATGTTTCTATTTATGGAGATGTTTATAGTTATGGAATTCTGATATTGGAGATGGTTACAAGGAGGAGACCAAGTGATGACATGTTTGTAGGAGACATGAGCTTGCACAAGTGGGTGAGATCAGCTTTTCCAAACAGACTGGCAGAAATTGTTGATAGGGAGCTATTGAGTGATGTGAATGAAAACATGGAAGACAATAAATGTCTTCTTTCTTTCATTCATGTTGGTTTGCTGTGTAGTAGTGAATCATCAAGAGAGCGACCTTCCATGAGTGATGTAGCGAAAGCCTTGGTGAGCCTGAAGACATGTTTGATGGGAGCTGCAGCTGCTTCCAATTTAACATCTACCATATCAGAACTCCTGGAAAAATGCAATCCCACAGAAACATTGGCATCGGACAGCTCTACATTTTAGATGTTTATAACTTCCATCAAGAAGTTGAAGTCCATGTTTGATTGTTTCAAGATTGTCTTCCATAACAATCTAGTCTTCTTTCATGTCAAATCTCCCTTTAATTAAATTCTAGTTCTGTGAGCTTGTATATTGTTCTAATTTATGTGTTTTCGTTTCACCAGTTTGTGAAAGTATGATGTTGTCAATACATGCTTATTGAAACAATATAAAGTATTTTAACATATTGTCCTATTTATAGGAGTTCCTCTCATAATGTACAAAAGCTTGTGAATATTCATGTGTCGCGAAGTTCAAAAACATGACAGGAATCTGGATGATATATTTATGGCTAGAAAGGAGAAAGGAATAAGAATTCTAAGGTAAGTGAATTTTATTGAGTTTTTTGAATAATTTAGAATGCTCAAAACAGATACGTCGCGGAGCTACGTGTAGAATTCACTCAAAATTTAGATTGTAGTGTAATTCTCCTTTATCAGATGTAAGGGGAGGCCCTTGTTTTCATTTTTGACAGTCGTTTATAAGAATGTGCAGAACTTAAAAAATCTTCTTTCGCTCCATTTGTTTTTCTTCAACCATTTCTGGCTATATAAATTACTATTACATTTTGATTTTCTGTAAACAATCACTGGCCTCTTTATGTATAAAAATATCGTTCAGATTTGGACTATATAATTAATATAAATTTTAAGTTGAGCATAATTTAATTTAATTTAAAATATAATTAATCAATTTAATTTTAATTAATTAAGGAAAGAGTTTTTTTTTCCTTTTTCATCAGTAAACTACAAATAAGAGGTCTGCTTCATGTACATTAATTCAAAATATTTTACAATGTTTTTCTCATTATAGTTTCATACAGATTTGTAATAGGCGGTTTTTACAACCTATGCCAAAAACAATATCTACATGCTCTTTGTCATATAAAATGGAGCATAATTACATTTTATGGATAAGGTATTTAAATCTTGAAGCCAATTGAGGCCCTCCATGAGGATGGGCCCTAGAATCCATTGGAGAAACAAAACCCACTTCCCAACATCTAGATGGTGTCATGGTAAAGCAAAGTGGATGTTAATCAAAATGAGAGGGCATCACTCTGTGGAATATCTAGTGATATGAATAATATAGAAATCCTATGGCAACTAAATGCCCAATTCTTCAACTATCATCTTTAAAATGCCCTCAGTCTCACCAAAAACTATTCTCAAATGAGTCATTTGCACAACACATTCTATGAGTCAAATGGCTCACCCAAATTTTCCAACAAGGCCAAGAACATGGATGAAATGTTCATGTTAACTTTGTGTCTATGGTGAGTCAATAAGAAAAACTCTCTGAACCCCTTTAATCACTTGAAGAATTAAGCCAATGCGGTATTTGAAGATGCTCTTCAGCCTCTTCTCCTTGAGTACTCCTAAGAAATTCATCTATCTACAAGTGCATGCCAATTAGATGGGCATGTTCATTTAAACAAACTCTAAATCTTCTTGGAAAATATATTCTACATGAGATACACAAAGGTAAGCACGTGCAACATTTATAACTATGTCAAGATATTTCAATAAATGTCATTCTCTTTAGCCTCTATCACACCTTGTTTTGATTTTCTAGTGATATGCCACATCTTGTCATCATTACCTTACATAAGAAATAGAAACATCATCTTACAGGTTTCATGAGAGTCAACCTCAACTTAGTGCCTACTTCGACTAAAATGTGAAGGATTCATGGAGTGTGGTGGATGCCACACATGAATTTATAGTAAGGAAGAAGTTTCATCCAAGCTACATAAAAGGGCATCTCTAACATTCCAAGGCAAATTGGCATCCCAATATAATATGATAAACATTTTATATATTCTCAAAACATAAAACACGTCTAGAAGGACCTGAATATCTTAGTTTCATAAATCTATTTATGGTTAAGATCTTCTTTTGTAGTGTAGCCCTAGAAAAAGCTCTAGCCATTGCCAACTAAATTTTGTTCCAACATAGTTGTGTTGGAAGAATATTCCTTTTTGCTTTGCACTCCATTGATCCATACCCCTTTGTGGCATAATATTTCCCATCATTAGTGAGATTTTCTTTTGCTTTTATGTTCCTTGCTAGAAGAAGTTCCTCATTTTCTATTTAATACATTGGCAACCCCCATGTGACATTGCGGTCCTCAAGACATTAGACAGACATGGTAAGAGTAGATATTACTACTTTCAACATGATGATAAGTCAACCATTTCGATTTCCATGAGGTCATCTCACTAGATAATTTGGCAAGCGTCCCATAGTCGAGTTGATCTTAAGCCATTTGTTAAAGGGAAATTCGAGGTATATAGTAGGAAGGGTGTCTAATTTTAATTGTAGTGTGAACTTATGTTTCTACTTGTTCCCTAGGGTCTTAGACATTGCAACACTTGCATTTACCATTTTACGTAAACAAATAGATTAATCATCCCCAAAAATATTGACCCTAGCCTCTAGTCTTTTGGCCATCCCTCAAAGAATAATAGTTTACAAATTGTTGATGTGTCAAAGAAGTTAAATTTGAGGTAATTGAAATTCCTTCCAACTGCCCCAATTAAGTTACAACAAAACCATATCGTCTTAAAGCATCTACCAAAATTATGAATAGAAAGTGGGATAATAATTGCAAAGTTCCATTGATAATAATTAAGAACCTTGGGTTTGTAACTATCATGAATTAGCAAGACAATCAATCTCTCTCAAATCCAAAAGATTTAAGGGATTTGAACAAGAATCTCCAATCCAATTTGTTGTTCTTGTTTATATCTAGTTTGACTTACATTACACTTGATCCATTTAACAAGCTGAAGAGTGGATAGCTTCTTATTAAATTAGTACTCCATCTAAGATGCATTTCCTAAGAACAAGCCCAGTTTGCCCCTAAGTAATAATCTCAAGTAGAATTGTTTGTAGATAACTTTATATAGTTGTGGATAGTATCTTATATACTATGTTTCATGGAGATATTGATTAAAAATCTTCTTCTTCTTAGGAATAAAAGTTTCGAAGGTGTTATTCAGATCTTTAAATTGACTACTTTCTTGTGTGAGTCCTCAAGTGCTACCCAAATGTTGTACCTTGCAATATGCTAGCACTTACAAAAAATGTTTCTAGGAAGCCATCAAGCTTGAGAGCCTTGTCTAGAAGCAGCTAGAGGACAACCTTTTGACTTCTTCTATGAAACATTGTTTCAAGAGTTTATCTTCACTCTTAGAAACCAACTTGGGGATTTTATTAGTAAAATGAGACATGGATTCACCTAAGGAGTCATCTATATTGTTTAACATTCCTTTTGAAAAAGAAGACTACGTGTTTATTAATGAGCTCCTTCTCTTCTAGTATCTCTCAATATATAAATTTATCTTACTAATTCTATTCACCATTTTCCTTTCTTTTGTATAATGATGGAAAAACTTTGAGATTTTGTTCCTGCTTTTAAGCCAAACTTTCCTAACTTTTGGTGTCCAATATATCTCCTATTTTGGAAGAATCTCTAAATAGAACCTTAATAGTCCCTTTTCTTCTAGGTAACTATCGTGGTCCATTCCAAATAGAAAAACACATTCATTCAAATAAAGCCTTTGAATATTGACAACGAGATTGCAACCGGTTTTGACTAAGTATATACCTGGAGCATTATTAGTTCAAAATAGTTCATCTTTCTTTTGTAAGGAACTAAAATTGAAATGACATATTTTATTAAATAGCTCTATGTTAGATTCACAACATTTACTTCTTAGCAAGGTATTGTATATTCTCTAATAGGTGGATATTCCAATCTACATCCAATTTTTCTCGATAGTTCTTCCAAATTTGCTAGATAACTCCTTAATCCTTAAAAAGGGGTGAAAATGTTCAAGGGGAGGCTCAATAAACAAGTGGTCTTCCTAGATCCAAATAGTATAACCATTACTCACCATCCATTTTTATCACATTCGCAATAGTTGTCCAACCTTAGCATTTTTGTTCCAAATAGTAGATCCAACAAGGATATAAAAATAAGATAATATACCCCAACCACCCTCATCTCTAATATACTTAACCTTCATGATATTTATCCAATTATTATTGTTCTTCAAAAAAAAATGTCTCATTTTGGCTATCAAGACCATATTTGTGTCTTTAATTTTGCATAATCCCAAACCTTAGAGTTGCTTAAGAAGGAAAACCTTATCCCAAGACACTAGTAAAATCCTTTGGTCTCTTTCAATTCCAAACCAATGGAAGTTCCTTTGAATCTATTTGACTTTATTAGCGAGGAATCTACTATGAATGTTATTTGGCTTTTCTAAATAAATGATATTAATGTTTTAATGATCATCCATTGGGAATCCTTGATCCTCCATGATGTGGCATCCAAGTGTATTATAACATGTGATTAAATAGGCCAACCTAGGCCTTATTATAAGTAATTTAATGTAGAAGCAAAAGGATAATAGTGAAAATTTTGAATTAGGTTAATAAACTATTAGTGGGAACTAGATTCAAATGTATCACAAAGGATTGCACTAGGGATTACATACATAAAACGTAAGTATAATAGTAATTTCATTTAACAAATAAAGAAAAATGATACATATATTTTATATAAATATATATATGACCATAATAAATATACAAGTAAATGGATTTGTAAATTGAATCAATTATCATATATAAATATTGCAAATAATATACTAAATTAACATACTATTAAATATAACTAAATAAATTTAAAACTGAAAACAAATAATGATTCTATGGCAAGCAAAATGAGTGGGATCACTTTCTCCTCCATTTACTCTAACACTCCCTAATTAACAACAACTTTTTATTATTTTAGTATTCTTTGTTCAAAACTATAATCTCATTTGACATCTAAAATCGTTACTTCTACATTTTAATAAATATGTAAAATACTTTTTTAAATAATATTATAAACCTTATCTGTATTGTATAAAAATACTAATTTAAAAACAATTAATAGGTGTACACCAAACAAAAGCAAAGTAAACAAATCCTTGATAACAAACATACCGACTCCCACAAAAGCTAAAACAGTATTATAGTCGTCTGGGATGTGGAAGATATGTAATGAGACGACTGGTGGGAAGGCGAAGGTATATAATTATTTGCTATTCTATGGAATTTCATTCACAAGCGTAGAATTTCATGGCTGGACATTATTTTATAAAGAATTCTTCGAGCTTGCGGACAAAACAAAGGCTTTATATCTCTGTTTTAATAGTTTCTTAATATTTCTTCAGTTTGTCTTCTACTCTCGCCAACTGCTTACCTTTAGCAGCGTAGACTTCTGACCATTTCCCATGGTTGAGCAACATTTTAATAAGAATTCAAGGAGCCTGTGGACAAAACAAATGCTTTATATTTCTTTCTTATCTGTTTCTTAATATTTCTTTAGTTTGTCACTCATTCAATCACAGCCCATCAAGATGACCACCCATTTCTCAATAGGTTAGAAAATTGTGCATTGACAGAGACTAGATTTGAATGGCGAACGCAGCAGGACATTTCATAGTCTATTTAAGTTTGCACTACAAAACTTTCGGATTGTCAAGTACGTTCAGTTCTTGGAAATGCCAAAATAATATAGTAATTATAATAGGAAATTTGATATATATATATAGACATGTATATATATGATATATATGTATATACATGTATACATGTATATATGTATATGTATATGTATATATGTATATGTATATGTATATGTATATATATGTATACATATATATATACATATATATAATTTTAAAAGATGTTTATCTTTCACATTATTTAATATGAATTATTTTTGTTAATTTGGATTTATTATTATATCAGATTTGAAAATCTATTTGAGTTAAATTAGATTTTTAGATTTTTAGAACAACATACTTACTCAATGGTATTACAAATTATTTCAAATTATTTCAAATGATTAGAAAAGGGGTGAAAATTTATTCAAACACAAAAGTGATACAAACAGAGAGCCCAGATGAGAGTACTGGAGAACCCTATCAATATCCACTAGCTAATCTAGCATAAGAGCCATATCAGAAGGCAATTGCATCCTATCCATTATATTCCAACCCTGCATTTGATCCGAGACCCATTTGGCCAAACAATCTGCAACCCCATTCCACTCCCTGGGAACGTGTGTGAAAGTAACTGAATCTAGGGAGCAACAAAATTGAAGAATCTGACTGATAACTAAAGCCAAGTGCCAACTAACATCCCCATGCTCCTGCATGGTTAGCAAATTCACCACCACATAAGAATCAGACTCACAAATAATTTTGTGCCAACCAAGAGCAGAACAATGTTGAACAACATAAAAAATGGCAAGAGCCTTCCTTAAATTATTTGTATTAAATCCCTTATAGTTGGAGAAAATAAATTGAACATCCCCAGAACTATCCTGCCCAACACCACCAATATCAACATTCCTAGGGTTCCCCAAAGATGAACCATCAGTGTTAACTTTTAACACACCAAGAGGAGGGGGAGTCCACCGACCCTTCTAATTAACCCACCATAATGGATGTCTGCACCTACCTCTTCCACCCTACCCACCAAACATCGGAGCACCCCCTTGAAGACGAAGAGTAAGACAAGTGCATATAGCAATATCAACGGGATCCACGTTGCTAGTCAAATCACACTTAACCACAACAGTCTCACAAAGAGAATGAATAATTTTCCACCACAAGTATGTGGCATCCATCCTTATATCCTGAAAAATCCTCCAATTCCTTTCTAGCCAAACATGCTAGATGCTTAAGGACTAAGAGCCCAAGAAACATGAAGATAAGGGGTTTCAGCATGGGACTTATCCTAATGCACCCAGAGCTCAAACAAAGAAGAAACGTGGCAGCAAGTCTTACCCCCAACACCCCACCAAAAGTGACATAGTTTCTCAGAAAAGCAGCACTAAAATAATAGATGAGAGATAAATTCCTCACTAATGTAACGCAAAACACAAATTGAAGGGCCTTGAAAACCCCATTTGCAAAGATCATCCTAGGTAAGACAACAATTGTTAACCACAAGCCACAAGAAGAAATTACATTTGGGCTAGGAAAATTTATTCCAAACCTACTTCCACAAAGGCACCTTAATATCTACAAACAACTGTCTGTTAAGCTACAAGTAACCTGCAGAAATAGAGTTTATTCCAGATGACTCACTACCCCAGGCTAGGACATCGAGTCCTCCTAAGGAGATGCCCACCCTAGAAGCCAGAATATGAGTCAACTCAATTTGATCCTTGTCTGACCCAACTAGTGGCCAATCAGAAGAATCCTTCCATTTGTAACCAACAACCTGACCAAAATGTTGAGCAGTCTTATAGTGCACAACTTTATCCTACCTAGGTGAAATAAAGCAATCACAAAGAGCCTACAAATGCAGATACATGGAAAGAAGAGAGTGATTACCATCCGAAGAATCCATTCAAAAGAGAGCTTCAAATCCCTAACTGCAAATCCAAAAATATCTCTCTTAACCAGCTAGGTGCCAGTCTTCAAAGTATTCCAAACCATAGACCCTCTACTCTCCAAATAATATTGAGGAACATCCAAATAGATAGTTCTTAGTAAATACTTGTGCATGAGAATACAGACCAAAGATAATATTGATTGGCACACCAATCCTAATATAGGTTAGTTGCAGGAACCTGCCCAAACAAGAGGGTGAATTCACAATACTGGTTCCCACTTTTTGACCAACTTTGACACTTAGATGAATATTTTGAAAAAAAACTTCGCTTTTTGACACCTATAACTTTTAAACCGTTAAGAATTTGTAGATGATATAAACTAGTGATTTTTAGCATCTTGTTTGTAGATTCTAAATTTGTTTTTTTCAAATTTGTTTGAATAAATTTTTATTGATTTTTCCATCTCCCTCAAAAAGTAGTTTTTTACAGCAAACAACATTTTTCCAGAGTGATGTGTATCCCAAAACGCATAATTTTTTTTTATAAATGATAAAAATTTAATTATTTTGAATTTTGGTTTGTAACATCAATACCCAGGGCATGCAGTTGGTTTGATAGTGATATGTTGAATATTTTTCATTTTATTAAGTTTTGAAGTTTGACTAATTATAATTCAGATATAGGTGTACGTTTGAACACATAACTTTTTCTA
Organism: Cryptomeria japonica; assembly: GCF_030272615.1. NCBI lineage: Eukaryota > Viridiplantae > Streptophyta > Pinopsida > Cupressales > Cupressaceae > Cryptomeria > Cryptomeria japonica. Next base: position 97,437 of record NW_026729184.1, read on the forward strand.
TATATATCAAAATTCAATTTTCTTTTTTTTTAGAAAGAAAACACCAATACCTAGTGCATAGATATTTTTCAGAATTTTTTTGAATTAGTTTACTATTTTTCTCAATGCATTTGACAAAGAAGTTCATGTTCGGTGAAAAACCTACATTCATAAGAAATTAAATAAAAATATATTAATGAAATTAAATATATTAAAAGTTATACTATTTGGAAAGCTTATAATAAGGACTAAATACTTTTTAAAAAAAAGTTTTAAATGAATTAATTTGACCCCCCAAAAGCTAATGTAAAATTGATTTTTTATCACCATTTGATAGATGCAAAGGAGACTCCATTGCAAGTATGATTTAGAAGTAGAGAGGTTCTCTCCAATAAATTTTGATCTAAGAGCCTTTGATTTAACTCTCTTCAATTAATTACTTCAAATGAGACCTCTTAAAGCTTAAATCATTCTATTTTTTAAAAAATGTACGATTTCAACAAAAATCTGGATGTACCAAAAAGTGGGAACTAGCTTTGTGAGTTCACCCAAGATAGAAGAATGGAGGACAAGACTCCCCTCCTTTCGAGGCCAACAAACAAGTTCCCACTTAATTAGGCTCCATTTGGAATTCTACAAAGTATTGCTCCAAAGAAACTGGCATGAGAGGGCATCAAATTCCTTAAGAAAATACACAGGAGCTGCCAAGACCATGTTTCTTTGAATAGCAAGAGCCTGAATCACCAATTGAAGAAAGGTCACCCAAGCAGTAGTAGACAACCACCTATGGGTCCAATTATTAACCTTCCAATGCAACTTATCTAGCAAGTCCTTCCAAAATAGACTAGGTTGTCTGCCAATAGCCATAGGAATGCCCAGATAAACAAAGGGGAGAGATCCAATTTAAAATCAAAGGATGTTAGTAATCCTCCTCTGGATAGGCTCTAGAGTATTAAAAAAATAAATTGAGGATTTATGCTCATTGACTTTTTGACTTGAAGCAGCCAAATAAATATCCAACATTCTCCTGAAGGTCACAACTTCATGAATTCTTGCAATCCCCATAAGAGAAGTATCATCCACAAACTAGAGAGGAGGAAGCTTAGGTATCCCATTACCCTGACTCCAACCCTAAATTTGATCTTGGGAAACCTGAGATTTAATTAATCTATAAAGGCTCCCAACCATAATAATAAACAAATAGGGAGAAAGGGGATCCCCTTGGTGAAGACCCCTAGAGGCTCCAAATAACTCAAAAGACTCACCATTTAGAATAACAAAGAAGGAGGTAGACATGACACAACTCATAGTCAAACTAACCCACTCTGGGACGAAGCCAAAGGCAAGAAGAATCTTCCAGAAAAAGTGCCACTTAAATCTTTCATATGTTTTAGCCATATCTAGGTTGATGAACATAGATCTCTCCTTGGAAATTGCCATAGAGTGAATAGCTTTAGAAGCAACAACCACCCCATCCAAATTTATCTTTTAGCTACAAAACCGCATCGCTCATCTGAGATCACTTCAAATTATTTCAACTGAATATTAATTTTAAATTGATTTTTTAAAATCAAATTTAGAAGTAAGTCCATGATAAGTTTAGATTATTTGGAGTAGTTTATTTCAAGGTTTTTTTGTTCTTATATATGCATCACATCTTTTACCTAACCTAATCAAACTTGCTTTTTACTTAGGCTAAAGACACCTTATACTTTTTTCAAATCTAATACACTTTTCCCATCTAATTGTTCTAAGATAAGTTTAAATACTTATTTCCATAATTTTATTTATGTCATGAGCTACTCTTCAATCTAATCTTCCATAGAAAATGAATTCTTTATTAAATCCTAGTATGGTGTTGGGACCAACATGAGTAATCAAGAATATTATTAATTTTATACATGTGGCCTAACAAGAAATTACATTTAGCAATTGACACACCTTCATTGATGCATTTACGCATTGTGAATTTTTTAACCAATTACTAAATCTTATTTACAAGGATTTGGAGGGATGTCTTCATGGCACATAATTTTTTTTAGTATCTTATACCTTTATAGAAATGTTCTAACTTTTTTCCTCCAAACCATTTCCCTCTTCCAATCCTAACTAGATAAGTTTGAAGACCACTACCACTATTGACTCATTTTTTATTCCTAATCATTTCCTATTAGTGCTAGTCTCTAATATGGCCTACACAATTGTTACACTCCTCTTCTTATGAACATAACAATTTTTTCCATTCCTTTTAGTTTTTATCCACATAATCCTATCACTATTATAACCATTAGGTTTTCACATTCTCTATTACCTAACTGGCCCACATTTTTGGGGGGCTAAAGATAATACATTTTATAAAATTTATTTTGAAATAACATATAATCATACTATACTAGTTATTCTAAAATGAGATTAATTACTCATTGCTAAATAAGTGGACAAAGTCTGTAAACCAAAAAGTATCCAAAGGTATCTTTTGATTCATTTACATGTAACATGAACATGGGATAATGTGTTCACATTATAGAACTTGCATGCTCTGACTTGGTAGTCACTTTTTAACTAATAAGTCATAATGTAAGTGTGTAATAATAATTTTTACCCTTCCTTACATTTAAAGTGTTATCTCTCATGCAAGAGTAATTTCTACAGACCTCAACTCTCTCCTCAAATCGTTTCTTGTTGAGGTCACCTCTTCTAATAAAATTTAATTTCTCTCTAGATTCATCATCAATGTGTCTCAAATAGATAGATTTTCTAATTTCATCATCCAACCCATTTCAACCTCTTCTAATAACAAACAAATATTGGTTTTCATGATCCTCTAAAATCCCATCCTCCATGATCCTTTCTATACATGACTTTTCAATAAAATTGGTATTATCCAAGAAGAAAAATTCTATTTTATTGCATGTGGCCATGGAATTTGTATTTAATCCTATGAAACAATACAAGCTAATTCTTTTAAGGTTGATGTAAACAAATTTAAATTATATTTATCATTTTCATAATCATAAGTTTGATACAAAACTTTAAAATTTAAGTAGGAATTGGTTACGATCTTCACATGTTTTCTCATGAAATGTAGGTAAGACATATGCGGATGTCTTTTCATAAGTATAAAATTTCTCTTGGGACTCGAAGCTATAGGCTATAAAAATATTTGATTTGCAACTTCTTCCTCTTCTCTTTCTATCATCACACATTTTATTTGGCAATGTTATAACATTTTCTAAAGGAGTCTCTTGGTTTGTTCATCAACTATTTAAGTAGGATCTTACCAACACTAATGCTTGGGATTTTTAAGCTAAATATTTCCCAAAAACTGTGCCAAAAATTCAAAAGGGGTTGTTGAAAGTGTCATAATCCCTTTTCATTTAATCATTTATTGATATGGGGGTGTCTAAAGAATTTTTTTGTAAGCACAGTTTCACGGTGTCATATGATGGTTCTTTAAAGTCCTATTATGGTTTTGAAATCTATCCTATGATAACAAATTTAAACTCTATCTTATTTTGTACTTGATTGGACTATTATTTGTAGAGAATGAACTCCTAAGTAAACATGGTCTATAGGAACCAATTATTTTTCTTTATATCTAATTCAAAGTGGTGATAGAAGAGATAAATGAAAACTTGCAAATAAACTAATCTATTTCAACTTGCAAAAATTGAAATCTATTTTAACTCACACCTTAGCAATGAATTAAAGTTAATCTAGATCACATGATCCCAAATCTCAACAATCATGAATAAATTTCCAATTTCAAATGATTTCTAAAGATAATTTTGAAAGGAGAAAAATGCATGAAGACTTCATGCTAACTAACACCAACTAATATCATAACCAATTAAAATTATACAAAATAATGAATAAATAACCAAGAAATAACTATTATTCTTTATAATATTTAGAAATATTTGAATGGAGAGAATAGGTGAGAAGGAAAATTTGAATTCGAATTCATAGTAGGTGGGAAGGTGCAGAAATGGTGGATGCAATGGAGATCACATGGAGATCATCACAGGGTATACTAAGGATGATGAGAAATTGGATGAAGGAGGTAGTGTTGTGTGGGATGGAGGTACTTTGCAAGTTCCAATGTGTGGCAATTATGTATCGACTAACAAACCAGTTGTTGCGTATGTCCCAAAGGGGCCCAAAGGAATTTGGCAACAAGCTGGATTCATCATCTTCTTCGGAATGCAACAAGAAGTGGTCTTCTCTTTTTGGGTCTTGACCTAAAGCTAACTCAATTTCCCTATTTATCATACTACAGACCCTACTTCAGGTATTTTTTCCATCTCAATACTGGACTCTATTTTAGATGAAACCATGGCAAATATGGTGTTTATTCTGGTTGGGAAATTTGTGGCTCCCCGCCCTAATATTGATTTAATTCGAGCCTGGGTCACCCATAAATGGAAAAGAAAATTTTAGATTGAGGTGGTGGCTATGGCCAAGGGCTTTCTTTTTCTTTTCCTTTAACTATGATGAAGATCTTAAATTTGTCTTATCTGGGGGCCCTTAGATGCTGGGTAAGTCCTCTTTGGCTCTAAAAAAAGGGAACCTGGCTTTAATCCTAAAGATTGGGAGTGTAATGAATCCCCCATTTGGGTTTGCCTTCTCAGCCTCCCCTTGGAATATTGGGATGAAGAGATCTTTTTTGGTTTGCTTTCTCATTTTGGTGAGCTCCTATCCTTGGATCCCATGATTGCGACGAAAAAAAGATTGGTTTATGCCCTGATTTGTGTGAATATCAAACAGTCGATAGATCTCCCCCTTGAAATATCTTTTAACTTAAAGTTGGGGAAATGGGTATAGAAAGTGGAATATGAGTTCTTGCCCTTTGCTTGTTTTCATTCTAAGAAAGTGGGGCATTGGGCTATGGATTTCCCAAAGAAGCCACGCATAAAAAAACTTTGGAAAACAGAAATCCTCCAAGTCTATCCCCTCTAGGGATAATCTATAGAATGATCTTACTAATGGGGGGCAGATTCCTCCGACCTAGGAAGGACCATCTGTGGAGATAATTAATGAAATTTATTTTAACTCACACCTTTGCAATAAAGTTTAAAGCTAATCTGGATTACATTATCTTATATCTCAACACTTATAAACAAATTTCCAAATTCAAATGATTCCTAATGATAATTTTAAAAGGAAAAAATGCATGAAGACTCTGTGCTAACTAACACCAACTAATATCATAACCAATTGACATTATTAGAAATAATGAATTAAGAACCAAGCAACAACTATTATTCCCTACAAATACGAATTAAAAAAATAGAATAGAACCGGATTCTTCTAATAGAAGCACAAACTAAATCTAAGTAAAAGAACAACTAAAGATAACCTCCTCCAATCAAGTGGGTTGTACTCACTTTTAGGAGGGATCTCGAACATGAGATATCAAAGATATTCCTACTTTTTCCCCATCAAATTGGCCTCTAAAGGGGCAAACTATAGAATTACAAAGATCTTGAGAAGAAAAACTTGTTGATTTCCCAATCTTATAACTCTAACTAATGGAAGAGTATCCTAAATATATATTCATCCTCATTGTTATAAAAAAATTAAAATAAATAACTGACTAAATCTATAAAAAAATTGTTGAATTAAAATTCATGGTTACAATTAATTTGAAATGACTAGGGACAAATATACAATTCTCTATAGATGAGGAATAGTATGGAAACAATGTGAATGGAATGAGAATTTTCATAGTAGACAAAGATGATTTGAAGATTCTAGGAGTAGTTTTAGACATGGGTGGGACTAGAGGCATCATGATCCAACTGCGTTTAAGAAATAAGTGTCTAGTTTTGGTAACAATGCAGCAAACTAAGAGGGAGTGGATCAATTTTCTCAAAAACTTACTTCAACACTAGAATACACAAGACAATATGTTGACATCAATGACAAGACATCATTTCAACAAACTTCTTATAAATATCCAACAATCTCCCTCTTTGGAATTGATGGCAACATATGAATGTGAAAAACAATCAATGCAAATAAAGAAATCAACTCACAACAATCTCCCTCAAAATCACAAGGATCAGCTCCCCTTTGACATCAATGACAAAGGCTTGGGAATTATAATTCTCTCCCCTTTCGAATTAGCTTCACAAATCTATACATCTGAACCACGAATCACCAACACTGACTACTCCCCCTGAGTAGGAGCCTCACTCATCAATTTGAATCACAAAATATCTCTATGAAGTGCACTGAATTGATGAAAATCCATACATTTTGCATCTCATCAGGAGGGGCAATCACCCCTAACTTCTTTATGAGATACTCAAAAGTATCTTTAGGCAAAGGCTTCGTAAAGATGTATGCAATATGTTCCCTTGTAGATACATACTCCAATCTAACTTCTTTCTCATTCACCTTCTCTCTCAAGAAATGAAACTTGATTGATATATCCTTTGTTTTGGAATGCAGCACCGGATTCTTTTTAATATTGATAGCACTTGAATTATCATAGTATATAGAAATAGGCTCTACATAAATAACTACTATATCCTTCAACATCTACTTCATCAAAATTACCTAAGTACAATTGCTAGCAGCAACAATGTATTCAACCTCTATAGTAGATAAAGAAAATAAAATTCTTCTTCTTGCTTTCCCAAGAGACCAACTTCTTACCTAAACAATACACCACCAGTAGTACTCTTTCAGTCATTAACATCACTTGCCCAATTAGCATCTGTAAAAGCACTCAAGATAAAGTCATGATTATTAGAATACAACAAACCAAATTCAACTGTCCCTTTCAAATATCTAAATATTCTTTTTATAGTAGTAACATGAGATTCCTTAGGATTAGCTTGAAATCTAGAAACATGACACACAACATTCATTATATCAAGTCTAGTCTGAGTCAAATACAACAATCGACCAATCATAAATCTATATCTAGTCTGATTATCTTTTGAAGAATCATCATCCTTTGTCAATTTACATCCGGTCACCATAGCTATACCAATAGGTTTAGACTCCTCAAAACCAAATTCCTTCAACATTTCCTTTACATACTTGGACTGAGATATGAAAATACCTTTATTCAATTGATTAATTTGTAATCCCAGAAAGAATTTCCTTTCACCAGTCATACACATCTCAAATTCATTCTGCATCTCTTCAGAAAATTTCTTACATAGGCAATCATTTCCTCCAAAGATAATGTCATCAACAAAAATTTCAACAATTAAAATGTTATTCTAATCAATCTTGAAATAAAAACTACTATTAGCAATACCTTTATTGAATCAAAGCTTAATCAAATACTTATCCAACCTGGCATACTAGGCTCTAGAGGCTTGCTTTGAAATCCATAGAATGCTTTCTTCAATCGGAAAAACCATGTCCTTTTCATCTGGAAGCTGAAATCCATCTGGTTGCTCAATGTAGACTTCTTCCAACTCACCATTAAGAAAGGCTAATTTGAAATCCATTTGATAAACCTTGAAATCTTTGTGAGCAGCATAGGCAAGATATAGTCAAACAGCTTCAATTCTAGCTACCTAAGAAAAAATCACATCATAATCAATTCATTCCACCTGTGAATAACCCTTACAAACAAGTCTAGCTTTATTTTGAACAACTTCACCTTGTTCATTCAACTTATTCTGAAATATCCATTTAGTTCCAATTACATTTTTATCCTTAGGTCTAGGAATAAGAATCCACCTATAATTTTTCTCAATCTGATTCAATTCTTCTTCCATAGCTTTAATCTAATTTTCACCTTTACACACTTCATCAACATCTTTAGGTTCAATCTTAGAAATCAAATAAATTTCTTTAGAAAGTCTTCTCCTAGTCATCACACCTTTATTGTTATCACCAATAATCTAATTTTCTAAATGATTCAACCTCACATGCCTAGGATTTTTAAATTTTTCTATTCTTTCTTTCTACAACACCATGTTGTTGTGGTGTCCTAGGAGCAAATAATTGTCTCTTAACTCCATGTTCTTCACAATATGCATTAAACTCACCAGAAGTGAGTTCTCCAACTCTATCAGATCTCAGATACTTTAGCCTCAATCCAGTCTTAGTTTCAACCCCAGCTTTGATTATCTTGAACCTTTACACATGTGTAACATTTCCTTCAATCATCGTGGTTTTAGCAGCTTCTTGAATTTTTCTATTCTTTATTTCTACAACACCATTTTGTTGTGGTGTCCTAGGAAAAAATAACTATCTCTTAACTCAATGTTCTTCACAATATGCATTAAGCTCACCAGAAGTGAATTCTCCAACTCTGTCAGATCTCAAATACTTCAGCCTCAGTCCAGTCTTAGTTTCAACCCTAGATTTGAAAATCTTGAACCTTTCCAATTCTTCAAACTTCTCCCTTAACAAGGTAACCCACATCATTCTTGAATAATCATCAATCAGCAACATGAAATACTTGTCACTTTGCAAGCTTCTCACTCTAGAAGGACCACACAGATCAATATATACAAGATCCAATAATCTATTAGAATTATACTATTTTCTCTTATAACTACTTCCCTAATTGACCTTCCTTACATACCGGATTAGAAGGCTTTATTAGCTTTGGTAGATCTCTCATTTCTTGAGTAGAACTTATCTTAACCATGCAATCAAATTTTGCGTGACACATTCTTCTATCCCATAACAAACTTTTATCAATCTAAGAAATGAAAAAAAAATTTACCACTAGCATTCAAGTGAAAGATATTACCTTTAGTCTTTGTACCTGATGCAATCTCAATTCTGGAGTTACTCAAGATCTCACATTGACCATTCTTGAATTGCAAGTTATATCCCTTATCAACCATCTAACCAACACTCAAAAGATTATGCTTTAAACCTTCAACATACAACACATCATCAGTATTGTACTTATCATCAAGAGAAATAGAACCTCTACCATGGATTACACAAGCTTTTTTATCACCAAATCTTACTATACCACCATATTTTTCCAAATTTACAAATTTACTCTTATCACTTGTCATATGATGAAAGAAACCATTGCCAATTACCCATTCATCTTTCTCCTCAGCTTTCCTTCATACTTACTGACACCTTTAGGCAATCTTTTGGCAATAAGTACTTCAAGCTCCTCAAGCTCTCTTTCTTCATCATCGATCTCTTTCATTTCTCTCATATCTAGATACTCTTGTAGAAATTTCCCCTGCATCATATTTTTCCTTCCCAAAAATAGTAGCTTTGAATGCAAATTCAGTCTTAGGAAGAAAGTCTCCAAACTCACATAGCTTGAAAGCAACAAGTTCACCAATCAGCATGTCTCTTCTCACATTTGTCATAGTTCGGATCTCATTAATAGCAACAGCTTAATGTTTGTAAGAAGGAGGCAATGATCTCAACACTTTAGCAACAAACTCAGATTCTTCTAATATTCCACTGACACATCTGATTCCACACACAAGCTCATTCACTTTCTACATGAAAGAAGTAATGTTCTCATCTTCACTCATCTTCAAGTTCTCATATTTTCCCTTCAAGCTCTGTAACTTAGCAATCTTCACATGACTATCACCTTCATGCAAGGTCTCTAGTTTTATCCATATTTCATGAGCAATCTCTAAGTCCATCATATTAGTCATCTCAGAATTAGACAAGGCACTCAACAATGCTTCCTTAGCTGTAATATTGAATTATGTTTCCTTTATCTCATCTGGAGTAGTAGGACCATTTTGAGGAACATTATATACATTCTTAGTAATCTTCCAGTACTCTTCTCCAATGCATCTCAAAAGACATTACATCTGGATTTTCCAAAGAGTGTAGTTCATTCCATCAAATATCAGACTATCCTTCTTGAAAGTAAATATTGTCATCCCGGATCTCCACAAGTGGTCAGGATTCTTCTCAAGGATCTAGCTCTGATACCTATTCTTGGCAACAATGCAGAAAAATGAGAGGGGGGGGAGTGACTCAGTTTTCTCAAAAACTTACTGCAACATTGGAATACACAAGAGAATATTTTGACATCAATGACAACACATCATTCTAGTAAACTTCTCAGCAATATCCAACATCTACTATAAGATTGATAATGAAAATACATCTTATTTTGCGAAGGGAAAATATCTCCAGCTTTCAATGGCTCCTTATAATAGAGGGAATTAACTCATGCATGAATTAGCTAAATAAAACATATGTATGCATGCATAAAAGGATCAAATTCATCAATCACTTGAATAACATTCAAGCATAAGTATAATTTTCATATTAATTAACTCCAAAAGAAACTTATCTTGAACATGTATTTAGTGCCAACTATCTTAAATGGTTTTAAAATGGTTGAAGTGTGAAATTAAAATATAAACTATATTATGATGATCAACATATACATCTTTTATTTGTTGATAGTCACATGAACACTATTGTCACTCTATCTTTAGATATTTCTCCTACATTTCCTACTTTAGTTTCTATAGTGATAAATTATATTGATATCTATGATTTTACATATCTGCCTCAATTATCAATCTATTTTTGACATCTTCGATATAGTATTATTAGGTTCTCATCAGTTTAACTTTCATCATATATTCGTATCTCTTATACTTGAATCCTATATGATACCTAGTTCATCCTATTATCATTTTTTATTTTTTAGCATCGATTTGGAGACATTTGAGCATCATTTGAATAAATCATTATGAGCATCATCTAAATCTTTGGATCATATAAAATATTTAGAGACATACATTATTTTTCCAGCATATTCCTATTACAATGGGTAGCTATAGTGTACAGCTATACGGTGATAGTTTTTACCAAGGGGAGAAATGTTGCTTCATGCTCATTATTCTCTCAAGCATCTAGTTTCAATAATATACCAAAACTACAAGAGGAAATATAAGAGGAAAATTTCATGTGGTTTCACTTCTCATCTTGGTTTTGGGAGGAAGAATTTTTTTATATCAAATTTTTGCTTCTCCCCTTTGGAGGGTCGCACAAGCCTTCTCTCTTTTCTCTCCTATTGGGAGAACATTTATTGCACATTAGGTTAGAAGTATTCCTTGAGGGATAATCATGGTTCCTCCTTCTATATTCTCTTTTCTTCATGTGTGTATTTAGTTTGTATTATTTTATTTTAGAGAGGAGTTTTATTTTTCATTAAATTAAATTCTTTACTTCATTTATGATAAATTTGCACATGGTACCTAATATGATCTATTAGTTGGGACCCATCATCATCATCTTTGTATGTACATTACTCCCTAAGTTGCACTTAAGGTTGGTGTATCAGTGTAATTAGTGACAATATCAAACTAGTTACCTTTTAGCTTACATAGGAGAGTCTTATGCACTGGTTAAGTCTTCATATAGGGACTTCTAATATTTGTGACTCACCTCATATGGTTGAAAGACATGTAATCACCCTTTGAGACAACTATTTCATGTTCATATGACACATTTATAGCACATCTCATGCACATGATACATCATGGACACGTTTCCTACATTTATAGAGGTTGCTAAAATCCTTACTTATCTTCTCATATCACCCCTCTTCTATATATTTAATGGGATAGAAATTAATTGCTTACCTACTGGATTCACACATATTGTATGAATATAATGCATTTTTTCACTTATTTGAAACCTAATGTATAAGGCTTATCATGATTTTACAGGAGAGTCAAATATTTAACTCCAAAATTGTATGCACCTTAGCAACAATATGCTTTGTGATACCAAGTGCATGATGGAGGTTTTCTAAGTCATCAAGAGGGTATTAATAATGACAAAGGTTGTATGCTTCCTTTATAAGTATAGAGAAAATAACCATCTTGTGTGAAAGTGTACAAATTTTTTAACTTGTAGAAATTCCAATATAGCTCACAAAGGAAATAATTTTTTAGAAAAAAATGCAGTTGAAGAGTCATAGGAGAAAGCTATACAAATTATACAATAGGAAAGACAAAGGAAAATAAGTTGCACAAGTAGGTAGCAATGTTCATGTTCTTACCCCTTAAACCATATAATAACATTGAAAGTATAATAATTTCAAGATAATAACTTCATTTCAATATTTCATTGAATCCAAAGAAAATCACAATATTAATATAGAATATAAGATCAAATAGTCAAACATTCGCATGAAAGTCGAGAGAAAAGAAAAAAATATCTCAAATGACTCTTTAATTATGGTTTGAGACTATAAGCTTACTAAAATAATCTTAAATGGCCATCTTTTTGCAATCTGTTCATAAAATAAGAAATATGAATATTGTTAAAAAAAAATGAGAGCATTACCATGCAATCCCCTCCTCCAAACCCAATACCCAATTCCATAGAAAAAAATTAAAAAAACAAAAACAAAATTTCATTAACATTGTCCCTCTTTTGATCAATACGAACTAATATGAAAATCTTGATTTGGAAAACATATTCACAAACTCGTGTAAAGTGTCATATTCAATGTATTCACTAATTCCTTTTCTATTTAACTACAATCCAACAATACTAAGGCTATTACAAATGTAAAGTGTCAATGTTATAGACTGTGATGGGAGTTAAGTAGATATAACCAGCCTACACCAGCTCTAGTATGGTGGGGTGGTTGCTAAAAATATGATCTCGCCATTAATCTTTAAAATTGATTTTCTTTAAAAGGAAGGTTTCACCTAACAATAGACATTCTCCCTTTCAAACTTGTAGTCTCTCAAATGAACATAACAAAAGAAAAACTTAGAACTCAAACTTTAAGATAATCCAAAGCAATCATTACCTTCTCTTTTCAACTAATCCTAAGGTTAGGTATTATATTAGAGTTATCTATCATGTTTACTTATTTTTTAATAATATTTTACCATTTACATCCATAGTCTACTCAAATGCTACATCAAAACATATATAAATCAAGTCAATATAAAAACATAAAATATGACCAACTCATAACTAACTTTTAACATAAAATAAACTTATTGTTCCAGTCTTATTTTAATATAATTCTTTTTTAAATATAAAATTTTCATAATATTTAAATAATAAGTCAATTTAATAATACAGCTTTCTTGAATATTAGTTTATTACATAGGAGAAAAATGACTAGTATTAAAGGACAAAACTCGTCATGTTTGGTGAATGGGGCCTTACAAATCAATATATAACATATTCGAATTTGAATGAGTTAAAAACTGATGTAAAGTCATTGTAAGCTGATCAAGGCCGGCCTTCATATTTAATGGCTAATCTATTAAAAGTCTTGGTCAATGCCGTCTGAAATTGAAGAGGGCCAAGCTCAGATGAAGTGGAAAGCTTTATATTCATTTCATAATTGTTTCTGAGTTCAGCACAGATCAAAATGAACATGTCTTGTTTCTATCTGTAGTCAGAGCTTTAGAATGCCTGTATTAAAGTCTTAGTCAATGTCGGCTAATGATATTTAGACTTCTGACCATTTCAGCTTGCAGTCAAAACAGAGATTTGGAAATCTTTTCCTTAGTTTGTGTTTATGAGATCAAAGATTGGCTTTAGTTTATGAGATCAAAAATTGGCTTTAGTTTGTGTTTTTCTTTCTACCCTCATCACATCCCATCAAGATGATAACCCGTTTTTCTAGAAGAAAAGGGCGTTCATGGAGATTAGATTTCAATGGCATGCGCAGGAGGACAATGACAATCTGATTTAGAATGGATATTACAAAACTTTTGGTGTTAAACAATATAATAAATTAATAAAAAGCTAAAAAACTATAGTAATTCATAGCTGTGAAATTTAAGCGTAAATAATTCTAATGTAATAATGAAATTTATATAATTGTGTTAATTTTAATTTAGTTTTTTATTTATTTTGTAATAATGGATTAAAGTAATAACATATTAGTTTGTGTGAAGTTGGATTTATTCCTTTTTTTTATCTATCCAATTTCTATTCATGCACATACATTTATTGATGCTTTGAACATCTATTTTTGCATATCTTCTCATACCTACTACATTTATTGCATTGCCTATAATCAGACATTATTTCTTATATTAATTTCACTACTTTGTTGTCTTATGTCTTTCCTATGGTTGTGTGAGTGATCCAATGTGCATTCAAGTCATGAATTTTGAAAATCTAGATTCAAAGTTGATCAACTCTTGCCTATTTCACTACCTTTTGTGAGCATACCAAATGCACGGTTGCATGATTTATTATTGTGTATTATATTTGAAGGTGTTCGATTAAATTCATTTCACTTCTTATTTCCAAGAATACCTTTTCATCTAAGATCATTTGTGAAATCCAAGAGCAATTTTTAGAACACTTTAATTTGATGCACTAAAAATTAAAATTTACTCTGGTATAAATGATTACTTACTATGTAATAATCTTTGCATGAAAATAAAACTACTCATTTCCATGGGTTAACTTAGGAGAACATCTACCCTATCAATCTAGAAAAACTCTAAATGTATTACAAATACTACTAGTCCTTAGCTTGAAGAGTAAGCATTGGCAAAACCAATGAAACAAGAAGTTAAATAGTACATCTAGATAAGAATAAAAATTATATAGTAGAGGATATAATCATGCACACGAAAATGATCTAGAAGTGTGGACTCAATATATACAAAGATGTGGATCTTATGTTGAATCTAAGGAAAAACCCAAAAGCAAAGAATTCACTTCTGATCCCAAGAACATCAAACTTTGATGCCACCTCAATTTCATCCTTCTTCGTCAAGTTTAGATCAAAGTACATCTATCCATCATATTTAGTCTCCTATCATACCATACATATCATTTCAATTATCACATTTATAACTAATATCATAAATAATCCAAGTTTATTCATGCCCATGTGTGGGTAGTTTATTTTATTAGCTTAAATTAATCTCAAGAAAAAAAAAAATTTCCTGAACATCTTTGGTAATCTCATCTAATCTTAAATTATCTAGTTTCTCCTAGGGAACTTATTAGATCACTATTGGGGCTTTCAAACATATGCTATTTTAAATTTACATATTACTTCTAGATCCAATCTCCTTTCATCCTTGTTTTTTGAACTCCCTAAAATAACTTTTACTTGTTACTAGATGAGATTTAAAAATTTATTTGAAAGTATTTGTCTAATTTTGAGACTTTTTTAAAACAATAAGATTGATCAATATTATTTGTAATGATTATGAATCTTTTCAAGTGAACAACTAATGTAATTCATAGGGACTTTTCAAATATAATTTAGTAATAAGTATAATATTGTGAAACAAGGTGACAAAATCTTTTGATATGAAATTAATCTAAAGTTATTGCAAATATGAATCCAAAGATTAACCCTTAAAGAGTGTGATTGCAAAATCAAGAATAGAAAGAGAAAACCATAACATATATAACACTAGATATACGTGGAGTAACCATTCCAAGAAAAAATTCCACCATAGTAAGATGTGTTGATTGTATACAATTTTTTTCAGACTAGTTAATCCTTTTGCATGAACCTGTTTGACGTATTTTGGTTAGGGTATGTGTCTTAAGGCTGACTAATGTGGTGTCAAAAAATTCCTCCCTATGTCACCTTGTAGTTGATGTAAATGATGTTTTGAAGACTTGTAGATGACATAAAAGGTATATCAAATCAATTAAAATGTGTGTAATGATAAGAGATGTATGTGCGCTTTAATGTCTTTGTTAGCAAAGTGCGGTAAGCTTCCTTTGGTATGGTCGTAAAGCTTTAGAAAGTGTATACTTCCTTATAGGCTCATCCCATAGAAACCCATTGTAATATTGTTATCCCTTGTGAGTATAGATTAGAATAATAGCTTCAAGAATCTTTTCTCACCATTCTCTTATAAGGGTATCCATGTAAATCTGGTGTTATGGTTGTGTTGCTGATTTCTATATGTCCTTGTTTATTTGATCCAAAATATATAAATTATTAGAAAAAAAAAAATTCGTTAAGATTGATTTACCGTTTACCGCCTCTTAATCTTTGGCTTTTTAAACAATTGGTATCAAGGAAATCTAACAACTAACATGTATCTCATGCACTTGAACACATGGAAACTGAAGCAATTCTTAATGACTAAATTTTTCAAAAGATAATCTAGACATGATGAAATTCAATCCGTATGACATAATGAACTTCAATCCAGATAATTGTGAAGTTAATTATGAAGGAGAACTCAATTCTTCTCTTGAAGATATGGATAGTACAAGGAGAGAATGAACAAAGTATAAGAACAAACTCAAAAAGGTAGAAGATGTAATTGTTAATCTTAAAGTCCAAGTTGAGGAAGGAGAGAAAATTGAAGACTCTCTAAGCAATAATTTATATGACAAATTAGCTAAATGCTCAAATCCTGAGAAAGAATTTGTCTCTCTGAGAAAAGAATTCGAGAAATCTAAACAACAAATAGACAAAAACCTAAAACTCAAAAACAACACTAACACCAACATTCTTGATGGAATAATCAATAATCACAAACAAAAAATGTGGTATTGGATTTGAAAGGATCAAAGCTTAAAATCAAATACTTCTAAAGCCAAATCTGAGATAAAGAAGAATGAAGTTTGTTTCGAGGAATCCATGATTACGAAAAATAACAAGTGGAAGTTGAAGAATGATCAAACAAACGTTAGAAACTAGACGAAAGGCTTCAATTTTTTTCCTAAACAGTATCTTTGTCTAGGGGTATGTTGACTTTTTACCAGATATGTATCATATTGATATGTGAATTGGAATGCAATGATTCTGGAAGACTGTTATCAGATATGTTTCATATTGATTTGATGTATATTGTTGTGAGAATCATCTATCTCTGCGTTCAGGGATAACACAGTTATAGGACAATGCAAAGGTGATGCATTCCTTGACTTTCTAGTACTGTAAGGATGTTTTGGATCATTTAATTATGTTCTTGGCACGTTATTTTTTTTTGTGGTGGTCCGCATATCTTAATTTTTGGTTTGGATTAAATTTTATGATAAAACGGATTGGTATGAGCTGACTTATGCTTTTGGTCTGAGTGGTTCCATGTAGAACCTTGTTTGGGATATTTGGAAGGTGTGCCGATATGGTGTGAATATTCACGAGTTTTCTTTTTCCTTTTGCATGTGTTTTATAAGATTGTTTTTGGGTTGATGATGCATATAAACTCTACATTTCTAAGCCAACCTAATAGAGGATATTGAAGATCTAGATGATATATAAAAGACAAATTAATTGAGTTATGACATGAATGGAAAATGGATGTGATGTGTAACTGATATTGATATGAAATAATGATACAAGTTTAAGGATTAAGGTGATATGAGAAGCCAATGTGAGGTGATACAAAGGTCCAAATATGGTATAGTGCAGTATAGTGCAGAAATGAAAGTTGGATCAAATGAGTATTAAGTTGTGAATTGGTATCTATATATTGGTAGATAGTATTCTATTACAATTCAATCTCTTATTTTATCTAGACAAATATTTTGTATCTTGCCTTAAAGAAGTGATCTTCATCTATAGAAGTATTTTGTACCTTTCCTTAAGGTTGTGCACCTTAGCCTGCAAGTCTGGAGCAGTACGCGTTAGAATGGGCTGATACCAGGAGTAAACAAAGAGGGGAGGGTGAATCAGTTTACTAATAGTAACAACAATCAATTTAATTATAAACCTTAAACTGGAGTACATCTTAATGAAGGATATAGCATGAAAGCACAACACACATAACACCAATATTTCAGTGTGGGAAACCCAGAAAGGGAAAAACCACGATGAGAAACCCTACCCACAATCAGATGAATACTCTGTAGTAGTATTGCGAATGATTACAAAAGAGTGAGCACATGCAGAAAGGCCAACAGCCTAGAGCGTACTGCTCATCACAAAGGGAAGTCTCACCGACTTACAAAATCATCAGACTACAATCCAGAATACAATGAACTATGAAAGTAGCATCTACAAA
This sequence comes from Cryptomeria japonica, assembly GCF_030272615.1. Lineage (NCBI taxonomy): Eukaryota > Viridiplantae > Streptophyta > Pinopsida > Cupressales > Cupressaceae > Cryptomeria > Cryptomeria japonica. The sequence continues at coordinate 115,328 of NW_026729184.1, forward strand.
TGCCTGATATAGTTCCAGTTAAGTACTGGGGTCTTCCTTGCAAGAAAACCTTCCTTAAACCTTCTTTGAATGGTATGACCCTATTGACAAGGTCGGCTAAACCCATAAACCCAAAAATTATAAGATTATATCACATGATATCACCAGACCAATATTATGATTTACAATAGATAGCATGGACCTAAATCAAATAACTAAACAATTAAATCTGCTAGGAACTCCGCCAAGACCAAAATCCAACATGCTTCACTTTTTGGTAGAAACCCTCAGTGAAAGTTTAACCGGATCCAAATAGGACCACCTTAATAGCACACCATCCAATGCAAAGTCATCAAACACTTGGGATATGATCAAGAAGCACCAAAAGCATGATAGAGACCGAATCCATAAGTTGAACCGGAATTCCATGGATGAAGTCACCAAATAATGCATACTGGTAAAGCCAAAAGCAAGTTGGTAGCCAGTAGATACCAAAAGTGATGACCAAATCATGAAACCACTAGAATAAGCATCCAAAACTGATTCCAGAGATCTGATCATACCAGATTGAAAACATAGCCAAAGCCAAGACGGTCACTAAGACTAACTAGGATAATCTCCAACCGGGATACAATGTTGACATCAATGACAACACTTAACCATATCAAGCATTTTTCCAACAATATGCCCCTTTGGAATTGATGGCAACACTGTATGTGAAACACATCCAAGTGCCAAGGCCAAGGAATGCCAACAAACTCCAAAACCCTGAACAAGAATACCTCACCCCAAAAGATCTGATAGTTTTTCACATGGATACCTCTCCCCCTTTGATATCAATGAGAAAGGATGGATAACAAACCACAAATACTGAACCAAATAGCTACCTACTCCCCCTGAGTAGTAGCACCAAATCCATCAGCCCAGATCATAAAAGTATGTGTGATAAGCTCATTGGATTGATGCATCCCTGCATCTCTAAGTCTCTTTCAGAGAGCTAGTAACCCCCTACTAATTTTTGAGATATTCAAAAGTGTCTTTAGGTAATGGTTTAGTTAGAATATCTACAATATGTTCCTTAGTAGACACATAAACCAATCTGACTTCCTTTTCTTCAACCTTTTCCTTCAAGAAATTATACCTTATAGAAATGTGTTTTGATTTGGAATGAAATACCAGATTCTTTGACTCATCAATAGAAGCAGTAATATCATAGTGAATAACAATAGGCTCATTATAACTCACCCTTATATCCTTTAACATCTGTTTCATCCATAAAATCAGAGTACAATTGGTAGTAGCTGCAACATATTTCGCTTCAGCAATAAATAATGAAGTGCATGATTGTTTCTTACTAAGCCATGAAACCAACTCATTCCCAAGAAAGAATGTATCGCCAGTAGTACTCTTTTGGTCATCCACATCTCCTACCCAATTAGAATTTGTATATGCACATAATGTGAATTCATCATCCTTAGGATACCATAGCCCAAAGTCTGTTGTACCTACCAAATATCTGAATATTCTCTTGAGTATAGTAATATCATGAGTTTCTCTAGGATCGGATTGAAATCTAGAAGCAATACAAACAACATTCATTATACTAGGTCTAGACTGAGTTAGATACTTCAAACCTCCAATCATTGATTTATATCTACCCGGATTCACTTTAGGTGATTCGTTGTCCTTTGACAGTTTGCAACCGGTTATCATAGGAGTACTGACAAGTTTAGAATTCTCAAGTCCAAACTTCTTAAGTAACTTGTTCACATATTTAGTTTAACAAATGAAAATACCTTTATCCGTCTAAGTAATCTGCAAACCTAAGAAAAAATTCACCTCACTAATCATAGACATTTCAAATTCATTCTTCATATCATTAGCCAAATTTATGCATAAACCTTCTTCTCCTCCAAAAATGATATCATCCACAAAGACTTCAATAATCAATATGTCATCATGCTCAATTTTATAATATAAATTAATGGTAGCATTACCTTTACTAAAACCAAGTTTTGAAAGATACTTATCCAGTCTAGCATAACATGCTCTAGGGGCATGTTTTAGTCCATATAAAGCTTTCTTTAGCCTACAAACCATGTCCTTGTCTTCTGATAAATAAAATCCATCAGGTTGCTCAATATAAACTTTTTCTTCAAGATCTCCATTCAAAAATGCACATTTAACATCCATCTAATATACCTTGTAGTTCTTGTGTGCAGCATAAGCAATAAAAAGTCTTACAGCATGAATTCTAGCAACTGAAGCATAAGTTTCTACATAATCAATACCTTCTTCCTGAGAATAGCCTTTGCAAACCAATCTAGCCTTGTTCGATACCACTTTACCTTCCTCATTCAGTTTATTCCTGAAAAACCCATTTAGTTCCAATAATGGTCTTGTCTTTAGGTCTAGGTACAAGTTCCCATGTCTTATTCTTTTCAATCTGATCTAATTCTTTTTCCATTGCTTTTATCCAATTTTCATCCTTACTTGCCTCAATAAAATATTATGGTTCAATTTGAGAAATTAAACATACCTCTTCAGCAGCTAACCTTCTGCTAGTCATTACACCTTTCCTTTTATCTCCAATGATCTAATCTTCAGAATGATTTAGCTTAACATACCTAGGAATCTTTGAATTTTCTTGATTTGTTGACTCATTCTGATGTTCCTGTTGGAAACCAAAAACACTGAGAGGGGGGGTGAATCAGTGTTATACCAGAATAGTAGATTTTAGCCTTAACAAAACAATCATGCACCAACCGATATACCAGTATAAATGAAATTGAAATAAGTAAAGAAACCAATAAGCCAAACACATAAATGAGAACCATACCACACAAATTTATATGTGGAAAAACTCAATGAGGAAAAACCACGGTGGGATTTGTGACCCACAATATCAATCCACTAGCTATATGAAGAGATATTACAATATATGAGGGGCATGCACTTGCACTTGCAGTAAGGCTTACAGCCTAGAGCACACTACTCAATCACAATAGGAGCCTCACTCACTACATAAAATTTTAGACAACAATCCAAAGAAGTGTGAACTGCTAAGATAGCATCCGCTATGCTAGAATATAGTTCCGGTATAAGCTTTGTTTGGTCCGATTGAAACCCTAAACCCCTTTACCGGAATAACCCTCATAATAAATTCCTCACATACATAATCTCTCTGAATAATTGTATTTGCATATCCATCACCATATTCCTATTCTTCATATTCAAAATGATCTAATCAATCTGCCCTATATACTCTATACAAATTTATGCCTTATGTCAGCTTACAAAGGTATATACAATATCATATTACATGTCGGCCAAATAACATAAATGAATAAACATTAAAACAAGTTGCCGATGTCAGATCCAAGATAAGTCGACCTCCAATACTGATAAACTTTACTATACCATGTTGACCTACATTGCCGGTGACCAAAGAAATCTTTCTAACCTACCGGTGCTGGTGTCGATGCCAATGCAAAATCTGTGAAGTTTTTGTCGGTACACCATATGAAGTCAAACCCCAAAATCATGTTGCCATCAATGAAAACATAGTGAAACCAACCAATAGAGTGTCAATTGCCAACAATCTCCCCCTTTGGCATTGATGGCAACAATCATGTGAAAAATGGTCATAGTTTCATCTGTCGGTTTCATCTTGCCCTGCTCCCCCTGAGCTAGATATGCAAAATACTCCATAACTCCAAAATTCCAAAAACTTTGTAACTCCCCCTAATGTATGCAACCCTTTTATCCTTTTTAAAATCTATACTACTCCCCCTTTGACATCAATACCCAAAAACAAATATGTCAAAGAATAAGAACTGTACAATGAATACCTCCAAAAATGTCTTACCAGAGCTTGACCAGTTTCAATATTTTTGGATAAGCTTTCTCTAGTAATTCCACATAAGTGTCCCAGCCGGTTTTGAATGTGCAGGATATAGATACAAGTCCACTCAATAAATTTGCAAAAGATTCTTTCTCATTGACATCTGTCGGTGTGGGCTTTCCCAGCATATCCATGCATTCTTTCTTATGTACACAGAGTGAATCCAATCTTGGACTCACCAAACCTCTCAAACTTCTAGCTCTCCGAATTATTTTATCTCTTTCCTTTTCAAAAGCAGAAATTTGGTTCTCCAAAGTCAAAATTTGTCCATCAATTGATGTTGTCGGTGAAATTAATCCATCAAAAGAGTTAGCAATACTAGCAATTTTCTCCTGTATCTCTTTTATCTTTTTATCTACATTTATTGTAAGTACCTCAGTATTGCAACATACCCTGTATATGTTTGTACATTGTTTCAAAGAATTTTCTATCAAAATTAGCTTCTCCTCAATCTTTTTCTTATCTCTCTCAATGATCTGATCAAAAGAGGCTCTCTTAGCCTGAGTGAATCTTTCAAGTGCTTGTCAGTTAGAGATCTATTGTAAGGATTGAAAGTGTTTTGATATGTGCTCAGTGATTACCTTAAGCCAGAACGACTCACTTCATTTTCAATCTTACATTCTGGGACCAATCTGTGTCAAACAGTGATGGATTGATCTATAATCCCCTTGTTTGTGGTTCCCTCCTTCATCAGTTTCTGAGCAACCATCATCATCAATTCTGTGGAATTCATCTCTGTGATGGTTTTCTTTTCAACTAGAGAAGTGTCAATTGTCAATAATGATGTGCCAGCAACTAATTCCCTATGGATTTCCTTGTTTTCTCCTCTGGTGATTTATCCTTTATTACCTCCTTACTTGCACCAGTGGCTTCACCACTTGGTGCAGTTTGTGGAACTGTCGGTTCCTATCTAGGAACAGTATCCTCAACATTTGTGTTTACCGGTGGCTCAATTTCCACTATCTTGATATTGTTCAAAACTAAGGGTGGAGTACCCATGATCCCTTTTCCTTTCCCTTCAATTGGTGCATCTATAGTATCTGTCTTTGTCTCTGGTGAAGCAAAGAATCCTCTATGTTCTCCCCAAAATTTGATCCAAGCTTTTTGTGTTTCCTTTATTACTTCATTCATTCTCCCTAGCATCAAGCTAGTTATCATGTGTTTTCTATTGAATACCTTTCTATCTGTAACCTCAATTGTCTTATCCATTTCATCTACTAACACATATAGCTAAAAGTTCTTGCATTTTAATGTGTTTATCTTCTTGCATAGTAGATAACCTTCTAGCATCTAACATGTTATATAACTCAACCGACATTTGATTTTCTATCTCTATTAAGGATTTCTTATAAATATCTAAGTATAACAAGACTGCTTCCTCTACCTCTCTCTTGTTATCAACCTCTAATTTTTCATAATAAAACTTAACATTCTTCAGCATGCCATCTTTTGTTATTTCATCTACAATTTCTACACAAGTTCTAGGTGTAACCTTACTAGAATCAGTGTCATCCTTCTTCTTCCTCTTGACAATATAAGATGCAACTGTAGGTGTAGCCTTGCGTGCTTTCTTTTGAGCCGGTAACTTGATTGTGACCTTTCTAATTGGTTTCTTCTTTGCTTCTACCTTAGGTTCTTCCAGTTTCTTCCTAACAAACCTCTTGAAAGATAATGGTGTATCATCCTTTGATTCAGAATCTGTAGTTATAGGTTCAATGTGAACTACTGGATCCTTCCTCTTTCTCCCTTTCCCCGGGACAACATCAATAAGTGCCTTTATGTCCTTTGAGACCCCCTATACAAATTTTCCTTCTCTTCTGGTTGAACTCTATTTCAACCTCTAGAGTCTTATGTTTTGCAGTTCCACAGGGTTTCTCTGCCTTGTCTATTTCTGCATCAATCTGAATTTTTGCATAAGCATCAAGGATTAATGCATCTACCGCATATCCCATTTCCTCTATCCAAATCTTCTGGGGCTTGACTACCTCCATGAGAGTCACTGTCATGCCCAAACTTTTGGGCAAAAATACAAACAACAATTTTTTTTTTAACACTAAATTACATGCAACCATTGCTTAAATAGTCATGACAACTTAACAAGTTCTTCCAAACTAATTCTTAATTGATATTAAAATGAGTTACCAAAGTGAGCGATGAAATAAAATTTAACTACAAGCCTTAGGTCTCGATAAAACTCCTGGATGATAGGATTAAGAAAATTAATAACCTAACAAATACGATAACTCCTATTATCAAGCAGAATGAATAATTTTTATAAGGGTAATAATAAATTCACTCAAAAATCCCTTTCATTTAAGTTGCGCTTATTAGTACTTAATTAGAACAACTTCTACTAAATACATTAATATAATTACTTGGTTCAGTATCAATTATTTAATAAATATCTAGTTTCCTCCCTCCTCTTAATACATTCTTTCCTAATAACTTAATTTAAATATGGCTTCTATTAATTCAACACTAATACTATTTCATTGTATTAATATTACCTAATTGAGCAGATGCAATTAAAGTGCCAACCATCATTATGATAATTAAATTATCTAATAAAAGTATCCACTTGGGTTAACAAGGTTCACAAGACTTAGTCCATTAATTTTATTTTAGAGAAAATATATTACGCTACTACAATATCCTCTTAAATTAATTATATTAAATTATTCCATTTAATTATAGAAACCATTTAGATCTCTAAAATGTAATTATATAATTTAAATTCAAGTTGTTATATATTACTTCTTCCAAACATCAACTATTAAATATTTCATATTCAATATTCACATTACCTCTTGCTTTAAATTCAATCAATTAAACTTCTCAAATATATTTTCCCAAATGTGGTAATAATAATGTTGTAGAAAAATTCATTACATTTTCCATTATTTGTTTGTGAAATCTACAAACCTAGAAAAAAATTTATCTCCCCAATCATAGACATTTCAAATTCTTTTTGCATCTAGTTAGCAAAGTCTTTACATAATCCTTCTTCACCTCCAAAAATGATATCATCCACAAAAACTTCAATAACCAAAATATCATCATTGGTAACTTTGTAATACAAATTATTGTCAGCATTACCTTTTGTGTATCCAAGCTTCAAAAAATATTTTTCCAATCTAGCATACCAAGCTCTGGGAGCTTGCTTCAATCCATATAAAGCATTCCTTAACCTGCAAACCATATCCTTATCATCTATCAAAGAAAATCCATCAGGTTGTTCAATGTAAACTTCCTCTTCTAGATCTCCATTTAAAAATGCACATTTTACATCCATCTAATAAACTTTATAGTTTTTATGAGCTAGAAATGCGAGAAATAGTCTAACTGCCTCAATTCTGGCTACCAGTGCAAAAGTTTCATTATAACCAATTCATTCTTTCTGAGAATAACCTTTACAAAATAATCTTTCTTTGTTTTTGATTATTTCTATATGCTCATTTAGTTCCAATTATATTTTTGTCTTTAGGATGGGGAACCAATGTCCAATTATTATTCTTTTCAATCTGTTCTAATTCTTCTTCCATTGCTTTTATCCAATATTTGTCTTGACATGCTTCAATAACATATGTTGGTTCAACTTGAGAAGTTAAACATACCTCTTCATTTGCCAATCTTCCTCTAGTCATAACACCTTGATTCTTATTTCCAATTATCTGATTCTCTGAATGATTCAGTCTTACATACCTATGTTTATTCTGATTTACACTTACATGCTATTGATCTTCAGTCACAGTTGAGTTTTCTGATGATGTCGGTGTGACTAGATCTTCACTCTGTACCAGTGCAGTCTGTACCAGTTCATTTAGAATCATTTCAGTTGTCAGTTCTACAAATCTTGAATCTCCTCTAAAATGTTCATCTATCTTCACATTAGTACTTTCAATGATTTTTTGCAATCTTTTATTATAACATATATATGCCTTGCTTCTAGATGAATAACCAAGAAATATCCCTTCATCACTTCTAGGATCAAATTTACCAATATACTCATCGATCTCCTAATATAGCATTTTCTTCCAAATATTTTAAAGTATTTAAGAGTAGGAGTATGGCCAAACCATAGTTCATAAGGGGTCTTACTGGTTTCACTTTTGATGTTAACTCTGTTGAAAGTATAAACCGTTGTATTCACTGCTTCTCTCTAGTACACATGAGGTAGATTTGCTTCCATCATCATGGTTGTTGTTGCATCCAAGATAGTTTTGTTCTTCCTTTTCACAACTCCATTATGCTAGGGTGTCTAGGGTGTTGATAGTTGTCTTTTGATTCCATTCACTTCACATAATGCATTAAATTCTCTAGATGTAAATTCTCCTCCTTGATCTGATCTCAAACATTTTATTTTCTTTCCGGTTTCATTCTCTACCATTGCCTTGTATATCTTGAATTTCCCAAAAGCTTTTGATTTCTCCCTGAGAAAGGTAACCCAACATATTCTAGAATTATCATCAATTATTAGCATAAAGTATCTATCACCTTGAACACTTCTAGTTCTTGTTGGACCACATAAATCAGTATGAATTAAATCAAGAATATTATTGGATTTCTTCGTAACGCTCTTGAATGTTGTTCTAACTTGTTTTAGTTGAACTAATCTTTACAATGCAATCAAAATTCACATGACAAAGTCTCTTATGCCATAACCAACTTTCATCAATGTGTGCAATCAAACATGTCTTATCACTGGTACTCAAGTGAAAGATATTACCTTTAGTCTAATTACCGGTTGAAATCTCCAATCTAGTTCTATTTATGATTTTTCATTTTCCATTCTTGAACTGTAACTGAAATCCTTTTTCCACTAACTAACCAACACTCAAAAGATTATGCTTTAAACCTTCAATATAATAAACATTGTCAGTATTGTGCTTACCATCCAAATATATAGTGCCTCTTCCTTTGATTAAACAAGCTTTATCATCTCCAAACCTTACTAGACCTCCATGAATTTCATGTAATGATAATAATTTTCTTTTATCACTGGTCATATGATGCGAGCATCCACTATCTATGATCCATTCATCCTTTTCTTCATTTTTTGCTGCCAGTGCCTGCTCTAACGGTTTGACAATAGGAGTCAGTGGATATTCTTTTATTGCAACAAATGCCCATCCACTATTTGTTGGATCTTCATTTGAATCATCTGTAACACCTTCATTTCCATAGTATAATGACTTGTCTCTTTTTTTTTTCTAAAATCTGTATCTTTGATATTCAGGGTTAGGTTTATATGTTCTTTTTGCTTCCTCCCTTAGTCTTGCATGTCTATCAGGTTACCTAGATGCTATATGACCAAATTTATTGCAATTAAAACATTTGAAAGCTACTTTAACTTCATACTTACTTCCTACTAGACCTTTAGGCATCTTCCTTGCCAATAGTGCTTCATGTTCTTCAAGTTCTTCATTTTGTCTTCTCATATCTTCAAGTTCTTTTGCATAAAGTGTTTTCCAATCAGTTTTGTCAGATGATGATGATGATGCTTTGAAAGCTAAATCAGTCTTCAAGAGGACCAAACTCTTCAAGCTCAAATGTAGAACATTTTCCAACCAAAGTATCTCTAGAAACTGATGTATTAGGCATTGTTCTTAACTCATTAATAGCAATCACTTTCATTTTGTAAGCCGGTGGCAAAGCTCTTAAAATTTTAGAGACAAATTCATCTCCATTTAAAGATCCTCCACAACATTGTATTCCTAAAATAATTTCATTAACTCTTTCCATAAATGCAGAAATTCATTCATCTTCTTCCATTTTTAAATTTTCATACCTGACCTTGTAACATTCCAGTTTTGCAATTTTGACAGTGGTATCTCCTTCATTCAATGTTTCCATTTTATCCCAAATAGTTTTAGCAGTAGATCGATCTGATAATGTCCTCAGAAGTGCTTCTCTTGCTTTGCAATCATTCTCCAAGTCCTTAACCAATGTTGGTAGATGAGGTTGATTCGGAGTAGGACCAACATATCCATTCTTAGTAACATCCCATATATCTCTTCGAATGCAATAAAGATGTGTTTCCATTCTGATCTTCCATATATCATAGTTAGTTCCATCAAGTTTCGGACTGTCCTTCCTAAAAATATTTGCTCGCATAGGATCTCCTCAAGTTGTTAGGCTTCTGCAAAAAGAGGACTAAGCTCTAATACCAATTGTTAGGAACCAAGAAGGACAACTGAGAGGGGGGGTGAATCAGTTGTAAACCAGTTATATATAAATTATAACCCAAATGAAAATTATTCCAACTTAAACTTAGTGCCAATAAACCAAACTTAAGTGTCGGTAAAATAGATTAAGAATTATAGCAATATCGGTTTAACTTAATGCATGAAACAGAAAGAGAAACAACATTCACAAGACATGACACAAAGATTTTAACGTGGAAACCCTGTAAGGGGAAAAACTATGGTGGGAAACCTTACCCACAATCATATGATACTACTGCAGATACTAAGTGTATACAAATGGGGTTTGCACATGCAGAAAGGCCAACCACCTAGAGTTCACTGCTCAATCACAAAATAGGAGTCACACCGACTACAATTGGATGGTTAAATCCAATAACAATGTACTGCCTCAGAATAGCATCTGCAATGCTAGATTCAATACTGGTTTAAGCTCTGAACATGAGTGCCAAACACCTTCATAACCTTCCTTCAAGCTTCAGATAATGTCTGCGTGATTCACACAAGGATCTACTTATTTTTTCCTCTTCAATATTCACACACACTCATTCCATACCATGCCATGATCTTTAATAAGATCTTACAATCATTTATACAAAACCTAAGACCTATACATGACGTCCACTCACCAAAGATATTACAATTAAATCAATTACAAATAAGTCTTAATGCAATACAATATGTCTTCTTCAATACGATATCCAATGAATGAACCATTTCCAAGACGTGTCATGCTGATTTGTAATAGATATCATGTACCGGTCCATAACCTAGACCTATATGTCGATAAAGGCAAATCTATCAACCCAATTAGATCAATAAGCAAAACACCAAATCCAAACATCCAATCCATGTCTTCGACATAACCAAATGATCTTCAGATGATAACAAGTCATCATCACTGTCGGTGAACAATATAATCTGTCGGTGAACATATACCGATGACTATGCATAAGCCACTAACCATGTCGGTTCAACAATAAACCAATATAACCATAGTGTCAAATCAATGATGTAGACCTCCAAGAAGATAAGTGTTGACATGATTGACAAAACCAATGCAACACATGACAAAGCCATCCATAATACCAACAGAGAAAACAAGTATGAAGACTTCATGCTGACTACCAACTAATATCATTACCAATTAAAATTGTTAGAATTAATGAATCAATAACCAAGATATAACTATTATTCATTATAATTACAAATGAAGAAATATATAATAAAACATTATTAAGCTAATACAAGCACAATCTAAATTTAATTGAATGAACAACTAAAGATCATCCCCTCCGATCAAGTGGGCTCTACTATCTTTCAGGAGGGATCTAGAAGATGAGATATCAAAGAGCTCCCTACATTTTCCCTATAAAATTGGCCTCTTGAGGGGAAAACTATATAATTACAAAGATATTGAGAAGAAAAAATAGTTGATATCCAAATATTATAACTATAACTAATGGAAGAGTATCCTAATTATATATTTGTGCTCATTCTTAAACAAAATTGAAAATAAATAACTAAGTAAATCCAAAAAAATTAGTTAAATTGAAATTCATGGTTACAATCAATTCAAAATTACTGAAGACAAATCTATAATTGTCTATATATGATGAAGAGCACAAGAACAATGTCAATGGAATGAGACATTTCATAGTAGACAAAGACTATTTATAGGTTTTATGAGTAGTGCTACACATGGTTGGGACTAGAGGTTTCATAAGCCAATTGGTTTAAGAATGAAGTGTCTACTATAAGATTTATAATGCTAATAGAAAGACATCTAATTTGGCAAAGGGGAAAGATCTCCTGAGATTTCATTAGCTCTCTATTTTATAGGGAGTTCACTCATGCATGAATTAGCTAAAAATAATATATATATGAATGCATAAAAGGAACAATTTCATCAATCAAGAAGAACATTCAGGCATAATTATAATTTTAATATTAATTAACTATTAAATTATTCATGGATCAAAAGAAACTTATCAAACATGTATTTACTACCAATTTTTTTTAAATGGTTTTAACAAAGTCTTTGAAGTATGAAATTGAAACATCAAATATTTAAATGTTCAGTATATATGTTTCATTTGATGATAGTCACCTAAAAAATATTGTCACTCTATCTTTAGATATTTCTCTTATGTTTCCTGCTTTAATTCTATAGTGATAGATTCTATTTATATCTATGACTTCGCATATCTGACTCAGTCATCAATCTAGTTTTGACATCCTCAATATAGTATTATTTTAAATTCTCATTAGTTTAACTTTCACCAAATATCCATGGCTCTTGTACTTGAATGCTATATGATACCTAGTCCATCCTATTATCATTTGTCATAGTTTAGCACTAATTTGGAGATATTTGAGGACCATTTGAATAAATCATCATGGCAATCATCTAAATCTTTGGATTATATGAAATATTTAGAGACATACATTCTTCTTTTTGTTTATTCCTATTAGAATAGTAAGCTATATTTTTCACCTACCTTTATGGTGATATTTCTTCCCAATGAGAGAAATTTTGTTTAGTGTTCACCATTATCTCTAGCATCTAGTTTCAAAAATCTATGGAAACTTCAAGACGGATTTTGACTGGAGATTTTTATGCGGTTCCTCTTCTCATCTTGGCTTTGGGAGGAAGAATTTCTTTAATTTATATGAAATTTTTCCTTCTCACCCTTGGGGGGTCACACAAACCTTCTCTCTTTTCTCTTCTACTAAAAGAATATTTATTCTACATTAGGTTAGAAGTATTCCTTGGGGAATAATAATGATTCATCATGTATTCTCTTTTTTCACTTGTACATTTAGTTTACATTATTTTATTTTAGTGAGGAGTTTTATTTTTCATTAAATTTTATACTTTACTTTTATGATGACAAATTTGCATGTGGTACCTAATATGACCTAGTAGTTTGAACCCATTATCATCATCTTTCTATACATTACTCCTTAAGCTGCACTTAAGGTTGGCGTTTTAGAGTAAACAATGACATTATTAAACTAGTTACCTTTTGGCTTACCTAGGAGACTCCTTTGCACTGGTTAAGTCTCCATTTAGGGACTTCTAATCTTTTTGTCTTGCCTCATATTTTTAAGAGAAATCACCATTTGAGAGAATAATTTCATGTGTATTTGATACATTTATAACATGTCTCATACACATGATACATCATGGACACAATTCCTATTGAAGCATTCTAAATTGTACTCACCTACAATTTTGTCCTCACTTAGGCCTTGCAATGGCATTTCATCCTCTAAGGCTTGATTACAACACTAATTATACTCACACCACCTATTCACCTCACATTCTCACCACATTTCTAGCTTGACCCTCTGTTTGGAGTCCTAACTTGTAGGACCAAGGACTACCACACCCTAGTCGCAAATCAGGACCAAGACGTACAACACCATGGTCCTAAATCAGGACCAAGGCATATACACCTTGGACCTCATAGTTAGGCCCCAAATTGGCCCCTCTTAATAGTCACCTAGTGAGGGTGGTAAATTAGATCCTATGTCAGCTTAGGTTAGAAATTTAATTTAAATTTTGACAAATAAGTATAAAAGGAGGTCTATTCATATCCTTTTAAACCTAATGAATTCAAGATTCCAATTACACTCTAGTAAATTTATGTGAGAATACCATCAATCCTCTATGAAGCATTGGAGATGACATTCATGTTCCATGTTTAATGAAGATAATCTACGTGGAATCCTAATACTTTGTGGAGACAAAAAAAAACTTCATTAAAGGTATATCATTAGAGTTTCAATCATTCTCAACCTTTCAATAAAAAGGAAAGTATGTTGAATATACCAAACAACTCAGAGGGGGGTTGAATAAGTTGCCAATTAAAATATTTTACTTCTTCCACAAAGTAAGATCCAATAAACTAATTCTTGATTACCTAACCATAAGCTGATATAAGTATGAGAGAGCACACATATGAAACATACACATAAAACACTAGATTTAATGTGAAAAACACAAGAATGAAAAAACCACAGAGAATGCTAATTATCAAGTAAAAGAAACCTATTAAGATGACATCGGTTAAAGTGATTTTTACAAATGGTGGCTCACTACCAAAATTCTCACTATAGGTGGGCTCATTGCCAAAAAGAAGAAGGAAAAAGAAAGAATCTACCACTATAGCATAACTGCCACTAAACTGCAATGTTGGAAGAGACCTTTGGTTCTTTGTTTTCGATACCAAAGAACATCAGTACACAACCACACTGATCAACCACAACTACACACAACCTAACAAATTTGCACCAACGCGAGAGAGACCTTTTTTTTCAATCAACTTATATCTATATTTGTTCATTACAATCATCCTTTGTTTATACTAATCTCTTTGAATGAGAAGTATCCCAAGCTGGGAAAAGAATTTACCACAAGACAATTTGAAGTATTTCTATATAAAACATTCTTGTGGTTGAATGGAATAAGAAGTGAACCACACCACAATGAACTTCATTGACCAAAACAACACATTATCCATACGCCATAATAACAGGAGCAAAAATAAAACATTCAAGGTTGACTAGACTTGTGATGAACATATCTACAACCATATCTCTGGAGAACATCGTCACATCCCAAATCAAAATAACAAAGATAATGATATGAAAAACATAAATCCAAGATATCATCATCAAAATTGAAAATGCATAGAAATGTAAAGCAATTCAAACACTGTCGAACATCATCATTACTATATACACTTCATTAGAACAACTTTTGAAGTTCCAGATCATAAGAATGACATTGCAAGGAAACATCCAACAACATACCAAAGATTCATTACTACAACTACAACATATTAGAAATACAAAGCACAAACCAATCACTGAAATCAATATGTTGACATCAATGATAACCATACTAACACACCATCAATTTCACATTGGCAACAAAGTATTTTACTATATTACTTCATTTATATTGTTAATTCAATTTCATGGTTAGTTCCAAAACTAAGGTTTGACGTAAGACAAACCCCTATTCCTAACATATTTCCCCTTTTCACTATGTGTAGGAATAGATATAGAGTCACATTCAGGAGGATCGATAGGATTGACAAATAAAAATAGGTTCAAGTTTTGACCACGAAAAATTTGGAGGACCATGATGAATTGATACTACCTAGTCTTGAAAAATTAGGTTAAAATTCTTGGAACATATATGAATCATCTTCTTCTACTCAAATACAGGTTGGTGTCATCGTATGACATTTGTAGCTCATTGTTTCTATCAAATTGTTTCAATAATTCATTATATTTCCCTAATCTTCAATAATTAAATTCAATTCAATTGAAGGAGGCCAAAGACCTATCAAAGGAGCCTAAAATTTCATCAAAATGTTGGTCTATAAAGGTTAGATATGTTAGATTCTTCTCCTCCTTAATGTATTGGTAAATTAGGCTTGTTAGTGGTTTTATTTTCTTAATTTAACCCTAAACCTATTTTTACACCAATACAACTACATTCATAAAGGATCCTAAAATTCTTAAATTATATCTTCTCATATCACCCCTCTTCTATATATTTAATTTGATGATATGTAATTTATTCCCTTTTGGATTCACACTTATTGTATGAATATAATGCATTTTTTCACTTATTTCAAACCTAATGTATAAGTCATATCATGATTTTACATGACATATTAGGTTGTGAGAGTGAAATATTTAAGTGCAATAGTGTATGCACCCTAGAAATAGTATGCTTTGTGATACCAAGAACACTTTGGAGGTTATCTAAGTCATGGAGAAGGAATAATAACAAAGCCCATGTGCTTCCCTTTATAAGTATAGAGAGAATAACTATCTTATGTGCAAGTGTACAAAATTTTTAAGTTGTGGTCATTCCAATATAGCTCACAAAGGAAATAATTGTCTATAAATAATGCAATTTAAGAGTCACACAAGAAAGCTATACAAATAATAGGATAGGAAAGACAAAGGAAAATAAGTTGAGAAAGTAGGTAGTAATGTTCATTTAACAGCACAAGTAAAGAACTATATGGCATGCCTACCCCTTAGAGCATATAATAAAATTGAAAGTATAATAATTTCAAGGTTATAGCTTTATTTTAATATTTCATTGAATCCAAAGAATATAACAAAATTAATATAGCATACAAGATCAAATAGTCAACCATTCACATGAAAGTTGAGAGGATAAAATTTATCTCAAATGACTTTAATTATGGTTTGAGACAACAAGATTACTAAAATAATCATAAATGACCATATTTTTGCAATCTCTTCATACAATAAGAAATATGAATATTGTTAAAAAAATTGAGAGTAGTACCCTATGATTCCCTCCTCAAAACCGGATATCCAATTTCAAACAAAAAAATTAAAAAAAACAAAAATAAAATAAAAAGTTCATTCACATTGTCCCTCTTTTGATCAATACAAACCAATATGAAAATCATGATTTGAAAAACATATTCACAAACTCATGTAAACTATCATATTCAATGTAATCACAAATTCCTTTTCTATTCAACTACATCCCAACAATATTTTTTCATTTTTGGTAGTTAAATTGTTGGAAAGTCCACCTCCTAGTATATTAAAAGAAAATAAAATAAAAGTCCATAAAATATGATTTGCGGAGCTAGAAAATTATCCTAGCTAACGAAAAATGGATCTACTACTGGATCCTAAATCTGCCTAGACATATAACAAATAAAAGTTTTGAGTTCCAAGGAGAGGATCCTCTACCCCCTCATATGTTTGATATCAAATTAGGTGTTACAATTCATAATCCTCCTAAGAAAGGGGTCCTTTGATACATTCAAGCTTGGGAGTGACCTCAGTGAAGATGTAAGGCTAAATGCCTATGTACAATTCATGAGTGATGATGAAATTATAAATACCAGAGAGTTCAGGTAGTTCGTAATAAGAAATTTGGTAGATGAGCAATAAACAAGGAAGGGCATCAAGCTCAATGACCTAAGGGATGATGAAAGGTTGAGAATTAATGATGAGTTGTTGAAAGCTTCCAAAGAGAAATTCACTTTTATGACCCTTCAACTAGGCAGACAGATTGTAAAAATAAGTGTAGTATTCCTTTTGGAAGGATGGAATATCTCCTCTGCTATAATTTTTGATGAATTAAGGAGGAGACATGATATTGACTTGGAAGCAATTGATCCAATGCAGAGAGATAAGATGCTCTTAGGAGTGATTTTTGATGATCATCTTGATCAATTAGTTATTTGGTGTCTTCATCCTGTCACAAAGAGGCCAAGAATGAGTCATGAGATGGACCAATTATTTTGGGATTATTCCAGTCTTATTTTAATATAATTTTTTTTTAAATATAAAATTTTCATAATATTTTAATAATAAGTCAATTTAATAATACAGGTTTCTTGAATATTAGTTTATTACATATGAGAAAAATGACAAGTATTAAAGGACAAAACTCGTCATGTTTGGTGAATGGGGTTTTACAAATCAATATACAACATAGTCGAATTTGAATAAGTTAAAAACTGATGTAAAGTCATTGTAAGCTGATCAAGGCCGGCCTTCATATTTAATGGCTAATCTGTTCAAAGTCTTGGTAAATGCCGTCTGAAATTGAAGAGGGCCAAGCTCAGATGATGTGGAAAGCTTTATATTTATTTTATAATTGTTTCTGAGTTCAGCACAGATCAAAATGAAGATGCTTAGTTTGTCCCCTACTCTTGTTTTTCTCTGTAGTCAGAGCTTACCATTCATCACATATCATCAAGATGATATTTAAAACCCTTAAGGGACAAAAACTTAGCGTATTGAATGGGTAATCCAAAATGATATTTAGAATGCCTGTATTAAAGTCTTGGTCAATGTCGGCTAAGATTTAATCGTATATTAGAAATCTGAACACTCATTACCTTCAGCGGCATAGACTTCTGACCATAACAATTGAGGGAGCTTGCAGTCAAAACAGAGATTTGGCAATCTTTTCCTTAGTTGTTTATGAGATCAAAAATTGGCTTTAGTTTGTGTTTTTCTGTCTACCCTCTCCTTAACGTTCATCACATCCCATCAAGATGATAACCCGTTTTTCTAGAAGAAAAGGACGTTCATGGAGATTAGATCTCAATGGCATACGCAGGAGGACAATGACAATCTGATTTAGAATGGATATTACAAAACTTTTGGTGTTAAACAATATAATAAATTAATAAAAAAGGGAAAAAAAACTATAGTAATTTATAGTTGTGAAATGTAAGCTTAAGTAATTCTAATGTAATGATGAAATTTATATATTTATATATTTTGGATCATGTAGATCTAGTTTGGGATGGACATAGAGATCTACTGGGACTTTCTCTTGAGAGTACTTGAAGTGGCAACGATTCTTGGCTTTCTCATTATCTCATATAAGTAGATTAATTGCAGTATTAGAGGTTCCATTAATTAGGCCCATTCCTAATTATTTATGCAACATGATAGTAAGCCTCAAGGCAAAATTCGAAGTGGTCAAACAAGTCTTTATTATCCACATGATGTACATACAAAAGATAGGAGATGTGCTCAAAAGTTTCTAGTGCTTGGTCATAAGCCACATGACTGTCTTGTTTGGCAAAGGGAGGAGAAAAGTGGAACGAAGAACTATCTTTAGACCTAAGTAAGAATGAAATATATATATTAGAACAAAAGAGGACCAAATATTTTCTAATATCATTACAGATGTACAACTCCTCTGAGAAAGTTGGGGTCATATATGGATGCACTACCAAGATTGCACTATAGAATGATAAGAATGGAGGCGGCAAGGTCAGAGATAGAAGATAAATACTTCCAGCAACATATTAGAGGACTTAAATAATTCAAGTAGCATGGATTTGATTATCTCTAAAGCTTTCTCTTTTCCTTCAAATTTTTCAAATTTTGAAATTTGCAGTTTCCAGCTTTTTTTTAATTTGTTGCTCCCTTTTGCTTTTCTCGAGTGTAATAAGGTTAAAAAGGAATATTTCTTGGATAAATCACAAATATTTGATCTCTCTGAAGATATTAAATTTTATCCTTCTTATTAAATGCATATTTTTTATAAGAATTTGTAAGTTGCTCTCTATTAATGTGTATTTTAATAGGTCTATAGGGTTATCATACTTTTCAGCTTGATAAGGGAGATTGAGAAATGAAAAGGAGGTTTCTAGATCATCTCCAAAACCTACCACCAGTAGAGGAAGATAGAGGAATGTCTATTCTTGTCAAGGAACTCAAAAGGTTTTGTTTTTTTTCTTGTCGAGTGATTACCTAATTTTTTTATATTGTAAAAGGCTCGAAGCTTGTTGCATCCTCACTTTTTATATAAGAGGATAATCAAGGCCCTTTTTTCTTCTTCTTATTATTTGACTTCTAAACACACTACTAACCTCAAAAAATTCTAATAGAGAAGCAAGTATATTGATTCACCAATGGTGAATAATATGCAAAAGAGCTCATAGTTTTTACAATACAGTACTATAATCAGTTACATGTCCTACTTGGAATAATCTTGCAAAGGATATGCATAAGTACTTTAGAATTATATAAACATATTGATTTCAAATTAAATGATTTCCAAGTTGTTCCTTTTACTTGTTATCCAGAATCTCATATGAATTAATGAAATTAAGGAATTTTTATTCATGTGTCTACACTATGTTATTGAGTTTGAATAAGTTTTAGTTTATTCTACAGTAGAAGATTAAAATTGCTTACTCTATTCAAAAGGATCCTATGTATAGAACAAGTATTAAGTTGCAATTGGGAGATTCATTTCATGCTATGATTGATATCAAATATTAGTCATATTAGGCAAAAGATAGTGCAGAGTCTATACATTTATTATTGTAATAATGGTTCATCTAGCCCAATGGATAAGGAATTGATCATGGTATTTTATTGTTAACTATGGCAAAAGGGAAAATTTTATCTACAATTCAATTAGAGATTTTATTTTATGAATTTCATTTTGAAAAATTAGGATAGTTAGTTCTCATAGTGACCAGAATATATAAAAAGGTGAAAGCTTCATCCTCAAGGTTTTAAAGTTTATTGAATCACTCAATAGGCTATGAACATATCTATTACAGTATTGAACAAGTCATAAATATCAAGGATGCTATTAAAAGGGACAACCACCTAGGTCCTAGAGAGCATAAAGTGTAGAGAGATTGACTAGTTCCTTATCCCTAGTTATTACTATGTAAATTCGTCTACTAATCCAAGGCTTTGAAGATTAAGGTTGGCATCTCATAGAAGGATTTAGGAGTAATCAGTTGGAAACACCAACACCCTACACACCCCTTCATATCACTTGGATATAAATGCCCATCCTTTGCTTGTCCTTTCTTCTCTATTAAATTCTTTATAATATCTATGGTATCAAACTCAATACCAAATCTTAATTACCTAGCAAACAAACTTTGGAAATCTATCTTCTCCTACTGAGCTACCAAGAGGGAACCCCCAAAGTTGAGATCTCAGTCTATGCTTCATTTTGGTCCACCAAAGATGTGGCTCTAGATGTCAAATTTTCTACCATCTACTGCATTAAATTCACCATTTTTTAAAATTTATTTATTGTCTCTCATTCTATTGAATGATGAATCTGGCACGATGTTCCATTAATAATCTCACATTTTGAAGAAAGAAATCAACCTCCACAATCTATTCAAATCACCTGAATGTAAATCTCAAAATTCACTAGTCATATCCCATCATCGATCTTCGACTCATCAATTTGATATTAAATTCATCACATCATTATTATCACGCTCTGATACCAACCAATCTATCCAATCAACCATTCAAAATAAAAATTTAACTTCACCACTTCAACCAAACAATCGTCTAAAAAAGCCACTTTAACTTTGCCATCCTACCAATCTAGTCAATACGCTAGAAAGGTAAGCCAACTTTGCCACCCCAGCCAAACAATTGTCTAAAAAAGACACCTTAACTTTGTCACCCTGCCAGTCTAGTCAATGAACTAGAAAGGTAAGCCAACTTTGCCACCTCAGCAAATGGCCATCCAAAAAGGCAACATGTCGTCATCATATCAACTAAAAATTAATATTCCTTTAACTTATCATTCAATTTCAGAAGCTCGCTTGGATAAATTATCTACCCAATCATTCACTTCTCTATAAATGTGGCTTATTTTTAAATCTTTGAATTTTCTAATTAATTCCTTAATCGAATGTAGCCATCATGCTAGCATCCAATTAGGAGTATGGCTCATTCAAATTGCATTCATTGATATCATTGAGTCACCTTCCAAATGAAATTTCTTAGTCCCCATCTTTAACCCCATTTGTAGCCCAAGTAGTATTACTCTAAATTTTTCCATGTTATTGGTAGTCTCCTCCAGGGCCCTAAAATTTTCAACAATAATATTATCATTCTCATCCCTAGAAATACATCCAACTCCTCCCAGACCAGGGTTACCCTTGGTTGCCCAATAGAAAATTTATTTTGACCCATCTAGGTTCTAGGGCCTTCCACTTAGTCTCAATCTTGGAGGAGGAAGGGTTATTAACTAGCCCAAGCCCATTAGCAAGGGAAACAATCCAAAAATATTAAGACTATTACAAATGTAAAGTATGAATGTTATAGATTGTGATATGAATTGAGTAGACATTACCACACTACACTAGCCCTAGTATGGTGTGGTAGTTGCTGAAAATATGACCTCGCCATTAATCTTTAAAATTGATTTTCTTTAAAAGGAATGTTTCACTTAACAATATGCATTCCCCCTTTCAAACTTGTAGTCTCTCAAATGAGCATAACAAAAGGGAGACTAAATAAAAATTTGAGATAATCCAAAATAATCATTACCTTCTCTTTTCAACTAATCCTAAGGTTGAGTATTATCTTAGAGTTATCTATCAAGTTTACTTAAATTTTAATTATATTTTACCACTTATATCCATATTCCATTCAAATGCTACATCTAAGAATTTTATAAATCGAGTCAACATAGAAACATAAAATATGGCCAACTCATAATTAAACTTTAATATTACATGAACTTATTGTTCCAGTCTTATTTTATATAATTGTTTTTTAATATAAAATTGGATAATATGTTAATAATAAGTCAATTTAATAATACGACTATCTTGAATATTAGTTTATTACATATGAGAAAAATGACAAGTATTAATGGACAAAACTTGTCATGTTTGGCGAATGGGCCTTTACAAATCAATATATAACATATTTGAATTCGTAGAAGTTAAAAACTGATGTAAAGTCATTGTAAGATAATTGTGGTTGGTCTTCATATTGAACGGCTAATCCAAAATGATATTGTCCAATTTTTGTGTCAAAGCCTTGGCCAATGTCCTCTTAAATTGAACAAGGCCAAGCTAAGATAGCTTGGAAAGCTTTATATTTATTTATTAATTGTTTTTGTGTTCAACATAGATCAAACTCAAGATATCTTAGTTTATCCCTTGTTCTTGTTTTCCTCTATACTCAAAGCTTACCATTATCACACCCTTAAAGAACAAAACTTAACATATTGAATGGTTTGATCCAAAATGATATTTAGAATGCCTATATTAAAGTCTTGGTCGAGGTAGGCTAAGATTTAACTGTAAATTAGAAATATAACACTCACTACCTTCACCAAGATAGATTTATGACCATTTCAACTTTTTAATAACAATTTGAGGATCTTGTGGTAAAAGAAATGACTTGGAAACAATTTCCTTAGTTGTTTATGAGATCGGTACCGATCAAAAAATGTTTTTAGCTTGTCTTCTAGTCTTGCTTTTTTATATCCATAGAATAATAATTGTCTAGATGTATGGTATGTACATGGTTTAGTTTTCTACACATGTTTTATAATTTCGGTGAGGAATGAAATCACTTTGATTGGCTTATATATGTTTCTTAAGGAGTTAGATGAAGGTTATTTTTGCTTTTGGTCTTTATTCTATGGTTGAGAAAAATTGTCTAAGGGTCAAACAACATATTTTCCAAAGTCTGCAAGTTATTATTTTGGTCCACAATCCTATGCCTTGTAGGGCTTGGCCTTGTGGTTTTGAGGATATGATTTCCAATCACTAAGTAGCTATTTCCAGGATTTTCATGTCATAATATATTCTACAATAGGTGTTAGATGTGGCTATTGTCTAGTTTATGCTAGAACAATGTAATATATCTCTAATGTTCACTAGAATTATTTTGTAGAATTATTTGAGAGAGTTTCATACCTTAGGTAAGAACTTATCATTTTAAAATTTTTTAGTGTATTTAGTCTCTATCCTTGCAAGGATATGCTTTCTATCTCATATCTCACCATCACCATTATGGAAGAGGAAATAATAAAATGATATTTGACTTAGGAAATCCCGTATATAGAAGAACAACTTCCCCTTTGTTTGTCTTTAGGTCCAAATTTGACAATGAAAAGTTATAAACAAATAAAGTAGACATTGAAAAATTATCTCAAACTTCAAATGCATGAAAACCTTGAAACACATGTTTGCAACACCCCTATCCTATTGGTTTTACCCTAGTTTCAAGGAGGCATGTGTGTATATCCTTCTGATCCTATTTTGGTTGTCTCCAAACCATCCAATGTCTTTAGAAACAAGTACACAATGCTTCCATCTAACATAGTCAACTCTAGATATTAATTCTAGGTTCTTCTCTACGTGTACATTCCAGATCTATATTATTGTTTTTATATTTTATGTTACAGGTCATCTATATTACTCAAGTTTATTACATACATTCAACAACCTCAATCTCTTGCAATAAAGAAGTTCATAATATCTATGCCTAACTCTCCTTTGAGGGATACTAGCTAGGCCTTACATGTTCTAATATAATGTAAGATTGAGACCTTCTAGGTTGTATTGATTAGTCTAGGGATCTTATTTCCTCTATTTTAATCCTATCACATGTGTATCTTTCCATGATATATGGATGTCTCCCAATAAGTTAATATTCAATCATCACATAATAGAGATATATTGGCATCTGTAAATTGGAAAATTGGACTCTAGTGACTCCCCACCTAGGAGAGAGAAAGGAAGTCACTAGGATGATTTTCACTTGGATGAACTTTACATTCAAAAGAGGGGCTTGAATCCACTAGATCCAAATCCAAGGGAAACAAGGATGTGAATTCCAAGTGGATTGCAAGGGTTCAAGAGTGATTTACCCTCTTTTGTATATGATAAAGTTGACTTGTTGACTATGTGGAACAAAGAGAGAGATTGAGTGAAATGAGGAGCTATCAGTTTGGGATCATGCTGTAACTTTGGATCTAAGATAATTAGATTGATACGGATCTTCCATGCAAATTTGGAGAAAAGTTATCAGGACCATGGTGACAATGTACATGGTCCTCCAAAAAATCCGTGAAATGAAAAGGGTTCTTTCATCTCTACAAATGAAGCCCAAACCTGCAATTACAACTACGCACTTGCAACCTACACATAGAAAAGAGAGGGAGAGGGGTTGTGGATAGGGGTTTGCCTCAGGCAAACCCTGGTTAAGGAATCGACCTTGAAAGAAAGTAATTGCAAATGCTTGAATGTAAACAATGGAATTGTATACCTTGTAGATCTGCAACTTGTTGATGATGATTTCTTTTCTTCTTGAATGTAATCATAAGTGTTGTATGAAATGGCATGTAACATGAAAAAACCTTAACACACACACATGCTTTCAAATGAATATTGTAATATTGATCCCATGGATGGATGAAGAAGACTTGAATGCTTGAATACTTGATCATGTATATTTTTTCCTATGCTTTCTTATCATCCCTTTGCTTTAATTTTGCCTCCTTGCAAATGAGAAAACCAACTCCCTTTTATGCATGCCTTAGAAGATTAATTCATCTCACCAAAAGTCGACATCGAGGAGATTTGGGATCCCAAAGTGCATATAGGGTCGAGGGGACCTATCTTGAGGCCACCCTAAGAGGGTGAGATATGGGCACCACACCCTTGTGCAAGGGGGATATGGGTGCCATGCCCTTGTTATGCCCTATCTTGGGACCCGGACAGGGTCTTGAGTCTATCTCAAGGCTCAAACAAGAAGGGGTCAATGGGGTGAACATGCATAAAGAGGTCTTGGTCAGAAAAGAGGGTGTTTTCGCCAAAGTGAGGACTTTGAGTTTGGTTAAAATTGCAGGAGGCACAATTTCATGACACTACAACATCATTAAGCCATCCTTCCCCCTCTCTCTATGACCTCCAAACTAAATCACCCTACAATGAATTGTCTAACACCTACTATGAATACTCCATGTGCTCCATCTATTTGTATTTTCCTATCCTTTGTTGCCCAAAGATAGAGGACTCCCCAAATTGCTAATAGGTTAGAGCACTACAATGTGATCCCATGCCCAAATTTATATTAAAGCCACATGCCCTAGACCCCATCCATCTTTTTAAATGATTAAATGCAAATCCTTTTTATAAACGGCTCATGCAAGCCCCCATGCAAATAGTTGCCTACACTCCACCATATCTATAATGAATTTGGCTAGCCTAATGTGGAAAGAGCATCCTCCCTTCCTAAGTAGATTAATACTACTAACAAGAGCTAGCATCATCAATGGGAAATTTACAATCGTCCCTCTATATGCATCCATATTTAGTGTCTTACGTCTCCTCACTTGAGGTCTTCTTTCCTATACAGTTGCTACAATATATTATTCACATCTACACTTAGTGTGTAAATTATTCAAGTTATAATAAATTCTCTTAATATTCACCATACATCCCCAAGGGTAATTATTTTCTCCCTCATAACAAGATGAAAGGTGCTCATCTCGAATTGTCACCTCTCTACTAGTGTTGCAACCATAACCATGTGCTCAAATGGTTGTCATACTCACTATATACTCAACCTTATAAGCTCATGAAATATCACTTGATCTACACCTCCCAAGCTCATTGTCAAGCTCTATACTCCTGATTTCCACTCTTATGTCTCTAGTAATTGTAAATGCTCTTGCATGATGTTCAATAACACCAATCAATCCTCATAAATCAGCTGATATACTTCTTTCCATGTATCACCATTCCCAAGCCTTTTCCCTCCTAAGCTCAATCATTGAGTTACCAAACACATTCATTAGGTTTTATATACATCAATTATGCTTTTACCTAATCATTATTTTACATAATCATTATGATTACATGGCTACTATAATTTAGTAAAATTATTTCACATTTTATGGAGTCACTAATTAGCTTCACAACAACCACAACCCTTAACAAAGCCACTCCATCCCTTAACATATCTACCAATTCATATTTTTACTACTTCAATAGTTGCATCATTTGACCTAATCTACCCCTTATTAATGATACACGTAAATGCATGAAATGATCAAGATGAGAGTATGTACCATTAGCCCTCACTCCTCCAGACGTCAATACCATCTCACTCTCTTTACCTAGTACTCATTAATCCATGCATTCTCTATCTTAACTTTGCTTCTCTTCTACCATGTTCTCACTTCACTATTAGCTAGGGTAAAAATTAATTTTTTACCCCTAGCCCTATTTATTCAACCCATTTCATTATTTTTTATTCCATTTATTCCTCCCATCTCCTTTTTTCATTATCTTTCTCTTTTCATCCATATTTTTTCTCTTTTATCCATTTTTTAACCCACCTACCCTCTCAAGGGGGAATCCATCTTTCACCACATTTCTTCTATTTCTTCTATACGAAAGCATCTTTTCTCTTCTTAATTCTAAAAGTGACCTATATTTTATTTTTCTTCAAAATAAAGTTATTTTACCATCATTTCAAATACAATTGAAATGCAAACACCTCAAACTAACACTTTGTTGGACTTGATAATTCCTTTGATTATTGATCATTTACATTTGATCAATTATTCTCATTCTTGTCGTCAATATTATTTAAATATTCTTTATTATTTAAAATATTTTCCACTAATTTTGTTATTCTTGTTTCTCATCTAAAATTATTATTTCATTGATCTCTAAGGTCTAACCCTTGGTAAATAATTATTTGAAAATGATTTAATTAGACCTTTAATCCTCTTCATAAATTAAATAAATAATTTTATTTATTTGATTGATCATCTTGTTCACTTTCTATTTTCTAATCTAATTCTCTATATCTCTTAATGTCCCTCTAATCATGTACACATTGGATAATCAATTATTAACTTTAGTTTTTAGCCACCCAAGTTTCTACCCATGTAATTAAAATTGTGCACAAACACCACAAAGCAATTAGGCAAAACTAATTTAATAGTACAATTAGGAGATTAATATAGTTTATTAATGGATACCTGTATTTTTTTCAATTTATTAATAGGCTAATATTGAGCATTTGTATTTTGTAATGATTGACTAATTGAGGTTTTTTTAAGTTGTTTTGGTAGTGTCACATACAACTACACATAGAAGGATACCAATGAGATTGATTTAAGAGATAAGTGGTCATATGTTGGTGACTTCTTTTAGGTAGTTGAAATTTAAATTATTACAAAAAATATATAATTAAAATATAATTTATTGTAAAATTGTAAAATATTATGTATCTAATAACTACCTCTTAATATTTCAGTATATAGATAGTGATTTCTAGTAAGAGCTCATGTATTGCATTACAAAAACTTGTGAATTTAAAATATATGACAACATAGAAAAAAATTGTTAATTTGAATTATTATTTTCTGTTTAATATGATGAAATATTTTAATTTAATTTTCTATTAGAAAATCCATCTTCATCATTATTAATTTGAAAAAAAACTAAAGAAAACAAAATAAAAAAATCTAGAAACATAACTTCTGATGAAATTATTAAACAGTAATTTGTAGGCACTGATATCCCTAATCTATTTATTCCTCCATTCCATTCTATTCTCTTCAATTGCCTTCTGTTTTTCCCCTGCCTCACAAGAGTTCTGTCTTACATGGCTGCTCTTTTTTTGTTACTTTTAATGTTTTTCATATTTTCAATCTCCGCTTTTCCTCATTCTCTCAATCATCTCTCTCAACAACAACAACAACAATTGCTCTTGCGATTCAAAGCTGTCGTATCCAAAAACGGCAATGCTCTGCCCGACTGGATTCCCCTTCACCCATTCTGTAACTGGTCTGGTATTATTTGTCACTCGTCTCAATCTGTTCGTGCCGTCAATTTAACCCAAATGGGTTTAGATGGCATCATCTCTCCTGTGCTGGGAAATCTCTCTTCTCTTCGAGTCCTAGATCTCTCCAGTAATTATCTCACTGGTATCATTCCTCCTCAACTCGGCCAACTCCCAAATCTATGGATACTCTTGCTGCATCAGAATCATTTGCAAGGAACCATTCCGCCCGCTCTCTCCGCTTGCCGCAGTTTGTATTTTCTGGCACTCTCCTATAACCAACTGCATGGCAGCATTCCGCCTGAGCTGAGCTTTATCAGAAGTTTGAAGTACCTCTACTTGGGCGGTAACAATCTCACGGGTACCATTCCCCCCTCTTTGAAGAATCTGTCTGCCTTAGTTGTATTGGATTTGGCCAACAATGAGCTCGACGGCCACATTTCTCCTGAATTGGGCATGCTCAGTCACCTCCAGACTATTTACCTTTTTGGAAACAGTCTATCGGGCGCCATTCCCAGCACTTTTCACTCTGTCCGTGCCATCAATTTATCCCAAATGGGTTTAGACGGCACCAATTCTCCCGTGCTCGGGAGTCTCTCCTCTCTTCGATCCCTTGATCTCTCCTTCAATAACCTCACTGGTACTATTCCTCCTCATCTCGGCCAACTGCCAAATCTACAGATACTCGATCTGGCCGGCAATCAATTACAAGGAATCATTCCGCCCGCTCTCTCCGCTTGCCGCAGTTTGTATCTTCTGTCACTCACCTTCAACCAACTGCATGGCAGCATTCCGCCTGAGCTGACTCTTCTAACAAGTTTGAAGTATCTCTACATGGGCGGTAACAGTCTAACGGGTACCATTCCACCCTCTTTCAAGAATCTGTCTGCCTTAGTTCGATTGGATTTGGCCTTAAATAACTTATCGGGCAACATTCCACCTGAATTGGGAATACTAACTGACTTAGAGTATCTTAGTTTATGGGGAAATCAGCTTAGTGGAAACATACCAAACTCCCTGGGAAATTGCTCCAGTCTCAAAGAACTTTATTTAAATACAAACCAACTTGGTGGAACGGTTCCAATGGAACTAGGTAGGTTGAAGCTTCTCACCAAGATTTACCTACACACCAATCAACTCGTTAGTGACAGCAGTAACACATTGGCCTTGGCCTTTCTCAATGCTCCCACAAATTGCTCCCACTTGCAAGAAATAGATGTGAAAATCAATTATTTCACTGGTATATTGGCCCCGACCATAGGCCAGCTGTCTTCTAATCTCAATTACTTTGCTTTATCGGCCAACATGATAAGCGGAAGCATACCACAACAGATTGTAAATCTCACAAACTTGACATACTTAGGTTTAGAAAATAATCTTTTGAGCGGCAATATTCCATCTGGAATTAATAGATTTCGTGAGTTGGAAGAATTGCATCTGGGTGGGAACAAATTAGAAGGAAGCATTCCAAGTGAGATAAGTCATATGCAACATCTCGGACTCTTAAATCTTAGTCACAACCAGTTATCTGGAAAAATACCTGATTCACTTTGTAGCTCCCAGCAGTTAAGACGTCTTCTACTTCAGCACAACAAGTTATCAGGGGAGATCCCTGTTAGTTTGGAGGGATGTCAGAAGTTGGAGCTCCTTGACTTATCTTACAATAAACTAGGGGGAAAGATACCTGGTGAAGTCATTGCCAGCCTTAAAAACCTGCAATTCTACCTTAATATTTCATGGAATTCTCTGGAAGGGCCGTTGCCGCAGGAGATGAGTAAAATTGTAATGGCTCTAGCCATAGATATATCTGGAAATAAACTTACTGGGGTCATTCCAATTTCTCTAGGAGACTGCACAGCATTAGAGCATCTAAATCTGTCTCACAACACCTTTGAAGGTCCAATACCACATTCACTCTCCAAATTAAAAAATCTCCAAGAAATGGATCTTTCTTTCAATAATTTGTCAGGGCAGATTCCAGAAGGAGGGTTGTTTCAAAATAGAACTGTTGTAACATTTTTTATGGGGAACCCTGGTCTATGTGGTCCAAAACACTATTCATTGCCTCCATGCCCAAATCTGACCCAGGGAAAACATTCCCTTCTCAAAAAAGTAGTCTTATCAGTTGTTGGAACCATTGGATTTGTATTATGCTGCTTCATTATAGTAATTTTATGGAGGCATAAACTTTCAAGGCAACTAGTCCGTTCCTCGAGCTTTATTTTTCAAGGAAACTATCCAAAATTTTCTTATCAAGATCTGTTCATCGCAACATCTGGATTTGACGAGTCAAACTTGCTTGGAGTGGGTAACTTTGGATCTGTCTACAAAGGCATGTTGAGGGATGGTAAGATAATTGCCATCAAGAATCTTAATTTACAAAATGAAGAAGCTCTTAAGAGTTTTAAGAGAGAGTGCAAGATGTTGGGAAGAATTCGGCACCGTAACCTCATCAGAATCATGAGTGCATTTTTCTACCCTGACTTGAAAGGTTTGGTTCTTGAATTTGCATATAATGGAAGCTTGGAAAAACATTTGCACCCTGAGAGGGATGGTGAAGGCTTTTGTAAATTGGGATTGAGTGAGTGTTTGAGCATTGCTGTTGATGTAGCACATGGCATGGAATATTTACATCATGATTGTCCTCTACAAATTGTGCACTGTGATTTAAAACCCAGCAATGTGCTCTTGGATGCCAACATGACAGCTCTTGTCACTGATTTTGGTATATCCCGTTTAACTTCTACAAATTCCACTGATTCACTGAGTACAACAACATTTGCACTCAAAGGATCCATTGGCTATATTGCTCCAGGTAAAATGTTTGAATTATCTTTATATTAGCATTATCATTTTCTTTATTAGCTTTTTAAAGAATTTAATAGAGTAAAATTGATTGCAGAGTATGGATTGGGTGGGAATGTTTCTATTTATGGAGATGTTTACAGTTATGGAATTCTGATATTGGAGATGGTTACAAGGAGGAGACCAAGTGATGACATGTTTGTAGGAGACATGAGCTTGCACAAGTGGGTGAGATCAGCTTTTCCAAACAGACTGGCAGAAATTGTTGATAGGGAGCTATTGAGTGATGTGAATGAAAACATGGAAGACAATAAATGTCTTCTTTCTTTCATTCATGTTGGTTTGCTGTGTAGTAGTGAATCATCAAGAGAGCGACCTTCCATGAGTGATGTAGCGAAAGCCTTGGTGAGCCTGAAGCCATCTTTGATGGGAGCTGCAGCTGCTTCCAATTTAACACCTACCATATCAGAACTCCTGGAAAAATGCAATCCCACAGAAACATTGGCATCGGACAGCTCTACATTTTAGATGTTTATAACTTCCATCAAGAAGTTTAAGTCCATGTTTGATTGTTTCAAGATTGTCTTCCATAACAATCTAGTCTTCTTTCATGTCAAATCTCCCTTTAATTAAATTCTAGTTCTGTGAGCTTGTATATGGTTCTAATTTATGTGTTTTCGTTTCACCAGTTTGTGAAAGTATGATGTTGTCAATACATGCTTATTGAAACAATGTAAAGTATTTTAACATATTGTCCTATTTATAGGAGTTCCTCTCATAATGTACAAAAGCTTGTGAATATTCATGTGTCTCGAAGTTCAAAAACATGACAGGAATCTGGATGCCATATCAAGGATGATATGTTTATGGCTAGAAAGGAGAAAGGAATAAGAATTCTAAGGTAAGTGAATTTTTTTGAGTTTTTTGAATAATTTAGAATGCTCAAAACAGATACGTCTTGGAGCTACGTGTAGAATTCACTCAAAATTTAGATTGTAGTGTAATTCTCCTTTATCAGATGTAAGGGGAGGCCCTCGTTTCCCGTTAAAGCGGATGATACATCATTTTCATTTTTGACAGTCGTTTATAAGAATGTGCAGAACTTAAAAAATCTTCTTTCGCTCCATTTGTTTTTCTTCAACCATTTCTGGCTATATAAATTACTATTACATTTTGATTTTCTGTAAACAATCACTGGCCTCTTTATATATAAAAATATCGTTCAGATTTGGACTATATAATTAAGATAAATTTTAAGTTGAGCATAATTTAATTTAATTTAAAATATAATTAATTAATTTAATTTTAATTAATTAAGGAAAGTGTTTTTTTTTCCTTTTTCATCAGTAAACTACAAATAAGAGGTCTGCTTCATGTACATTAATTCAAAATATTTTACAATGTTTTTCTCATTATAGTTTCATACAGATTTGTAATAGGCGGTTTTTACAACCTATGCCAAAAACAATGTCTACATGCTCTTTGTCATATAAAATGGAGCATAATTACATTTTATGGATAAGGTATTTAAATCTTGAAGCCAGTTGAGGCCCTCCACGAGGATGGGCCCTAGAATCCATTGGAGAAACAAAACACACTTCCCAACATCTAGATGGTGTCATGGTAAAGCAAAGTGGATGTTAATCAAAATGAGAGGGCATCACTTTGTGCAATATCTAGTGATATAAATAATATAGAAATCCTATGGCAACTAAATGCCCAATTCTTCAACTATCATCTTTAAAATGCCCTCAATCTCACCAAAAACTATTCTCAAATGAGTCATTTGCACAACACATTCTATGAGTCAAATGGCTCACCCAAATTTTCCAACAAGGCCAAGAACATGGATGAAATGTTCATGTCAACTTTGTGTCTATGGTGAGTCAATAAGAAAAACTCTCTGAACCCGTTTAATCACTTGAAGAATTAAGCCAATGCGGTATTTGAAGATGCTCTTCAGCCTCTTCTCCTTGAGTACTCCTAAGAAATTCATCTATCTACAAGTGCATGCCAATTAGATGGGCATGTTCATTTAAAGAAACTCTAAATCTTCTTGGAAAATATATTCTACATGAGATACACAAAGGTAAGCACGTGCAACATTTATTACTATGTCAAGATATTTCAATAAATGTCATTCTCTTTAGCCTCTATCACACCTTGTTTTGATTTTTTAGTGATATGCCACATCTTGTCATCATTACCTTACATAAGAAATAGAAACATCATCTTACAGGTTTCATGAGAGTCAACCTCAACTTAGTGCCTACTTCGACTAAAATGTGAAGGATTCATGGAGTGTGGTGGATGCCACACATGAATTTATAGTAAGGAAGAAGTTTCATCCAAGCTACATAAAAAGGCATCTCTAACATTCCAAGGCAAATTGGCATCCCAATATAAGATGATAAACATTTTATATATTCTCAAAACATAAAACACGTCTAGAAGGACCTTAATATCTTAGTTTCATAAATCTATTTATGGTTAAGATTTTCTTTTGTAGTGCAGCCCTAGAAAAACCTCTAGCCATTGCCAACTAAATTTTGTTTCAACATAGTTGTGTTGGAAGAATATTCCTTTTTTCTTTGCACTCCATTCATCCATACCCCTTTGTGGCATAATATTTCCCATCCTTTGATTTGATGATTAGGGATATTTTCTTTTGCTTTTATGTTCCTTGCTAGAAGAAGTTCCTCATTTTCTATTTAATACATTGGCAACCCCCATGTGACATTGTGGTCCTCAAGACATTAGACAGACATGGTAAGAGTAGATATTACTACTTTCAACATGATGATAAGTCAACCATTTTGATTTCCATGAGGTCATCTCACTAGATAATTTGGCAAGCGTCCCATAGTTGAGTTGATCTTAAGCCATTTGTTAAAGGGAAATTCGAGGTATATACTAGGAAGGGTGACTAATTTGAATTGTAGTGTGAACTTATGTTTCTACTTGTTCCCTAGGGTCTCAGACATTGCAACACTTGCATTTACCATTTGACTTAAACAAATAGATTAATCATCCCCAAAAATATTGACCCTAGCCTCTAGTCTTTTGGCCATCCCTCAAAGAATAATAGTTTACAAATTGTTGATGTGTCAAAGAAGTTAAATTTGAGGTAATTGAAATTCCTTCCAACTGCCCCAGTTAAGTTACAACAAAACCATATCGTCTTAAAGCATCTACCAAAATTATGAATAGAAAGTGGGATAAGGGATCTCCTTGCTAAAATTCTCTTGAAACCTCAAAGAAACCTTGCAAAGTTCCATTGATAATAATTAAGAACCTTGGGTTTGTAACTATCATGAATTAGCAAGACAATCAATCTCTCTCAAATCCAAAAGATTTAAGGGATGTGAACAAGAATCTCCTATCCAATTTGTTGTTCTTGTTTATATCTAGTTTGACTTACATTACACTTGATCCCTTTAACAAGCTAAAGAGTGGGTAGCTTCTTATTAAATTAGTACTCCATCTAAGATGCATTTCCTAAGAACAAGCCCAGTTTGCCCCTAAGTAATAATCTCAAGTAGAATTGTTTGTAGATAACTTTATATAGTTGTGGATAGTATCTTATATACTATGTTTCATGGAGATATTGATTAAAAATCTTCTTCTTCTTAGGAATAAAAGATTCGAAGGTGTTATTCAGGTCTTTAAATTGACTACTTTCTTGTGTGAGTCCTCAAGTGCTACCCAAATGTTGTGCCTTGCAATATGCTAGCACTTACAAAAAATGTTTCTAGGAAGCCATCAAGCTTGAGAGCCTTGTCTAGAAGCAGCTAGAGAACAACCTTTTGACTTCTTCTATGAAACATTGTTTCAAGAGTTTATCTTCACTCTTAGAAACCAACTTGGGGATTTTCTTACTAAAATGAGACATGGATTCACCTAAGGAGTCATCTATATTGTTTAACATTCCTTTTGAAAAAGAAGACTACATGTTTATTAATGAGCTCCTTCTCTTCTAGTATCTCTCAATATATAAATTTATCTTACTAATTCACCATTTTCCTTTCTTTTGTATAATGATGGAAAAACTTTGAGATTTTGTTCCCGCTTTTAAGCCAAACTTTCCTAACTTTTTGTGTCCAATATATCTCCTATTTTGGAAGAATCTCTAAATAGAACCTTAATAGTCCCTTTTCTTCTAGGTAACTATCGTGGTCCATTCCAAATAGAAAAACATACTCATTCAAATAAAACCTTTGAATATTGACAACGAGATTGCAACCGGTTTTGACTAAGTATATACCTAGAGCATTATTAGTTCAAAATAGTTCATCTTTCTTTTGTAAGGAACTAAAATTGAAATGACATATTTTATTAAATAGCTCTATGTTAGATTCACAACATTTACTTCTTAGCAAGGTATTGTATATTCTCTAATAGGTGGATATTCCAATCTACATCCAATTTTTCTCGATAGTTCTTCCAAATTTGCTAGATAACTCCTTAAGCCTTAAAAGGGGGTGAGAATGTTCAAGGGGAGGCTCAATAAACAAGTGGTCTTCCTAGATCCAAATAGTATAACCATTACTCACCATCCATTTTTATCGCATTCTCAATAGTTGTCCAACCTTAGCATTTTTGTTCCAAATAGTAGATCCAACAAGGATATAAAAATAAGATAATATACCCCAACCACCCTCATCTCTAATATACTTAACCTTCGTGATATTTATCCAATTATTATTGTTCTTCAAAAAAAAATGTCTCATTTTGGCTATCAAGGCCATATTTGTGTCTTTAATTTTGCATAATCCCAAACCTTAGAGTTGCTTAAGAAGGAAAACCTTATCCCAAGCCACTAGTAAAATCCTTTGGTCTCTTTCAATTCCAAGCCAATGGAAGTTCCTTTGAATCTATTTGACTTTATTAGCAAGGAATCGACTATGAATGTTATTTGGCTTTTCTAAATAAATGATATTAATGTTTTAATGATCATCCATTGGGAATCCTTGATCCTCCATGATGTGGCATCCAAGTGTATTATAACATGTGATTAAATAGGCCAACCTAGGCCTTATTATAAGTAAATTAATGTAGAAGCAAAAGGATAATAGTGAAAATTTTGAATTAGGTTAATAAACCAATAGTGGGAACTAGATTCAAATATATCACAAAGGATTGCACTAGGGATTACATACATAAAACGTAAGTATAATAGTAATTTCATTTAACAAACAAATAAAAATAATACATATATTTTATATATATATATATATATATATATATATATATATATATATGACCATAATAAATACACAAGTAAATGGATTTGTAAATTGAATCAATTATCATATATAAATATTGCAAATAATATACTAAATTAACATACTATTAAATATAACTAAATAAATTTAAAACTGAAAACAAATAATGATTCTATGGCAAACAAAATGAGTGAGGTCACTTTCTCCTCCATTTACTCTAACACTCCCTAATTAACAACTACTTTTTATTATTTTAGTATTCTTTGTTCAAGACTATAATCTCATTTGACATCTAAAATCGTTACTTCTACATTTTAATAAATATGTAAAATACTTTTTTAAATAATATTATAAACCTTATCTGTATTGTATAAAAATACTAATTTAAAAACAATTAATAGGTGTACAACAAACAAAAGCAAAGTAAACAAATCCTTGATAACAAACATACCGACTCCCACAAAAGCTAAAACAGTATTATAGTCGTCTGGGATGTGGAAGATATGTAATGAGACGACTGGTGGGAAGGCGAAGGTATATAATTATTTGCTATTCTATGGAATTTCATTCACAAGCGTAGAATTTCATGGCTGGACATTATTTTATAAAGAATTATTGGAGCTTGCGGACAAAACAAAGGCTTTATATCTCTGTTTTAATAGTTTCTTAATATTTCTTCAGTTTGTCTTCTACTCTCGCCAACTGCTTACCTTTAGCAGCGTAGACTTCTGACCATTTCCCATGGTTGAGCAACATTTTAATAAGAATTCAAGGAGCCTGTGGACAAAACAAATGCTTTATATTTCTTTCTTATCTGTTTCTTAACATTTCTTTAATTTGTCACTCATTCAATCACAGCCCATCAAGATGACCACCCATTTCTCAATAGGTTAGAAAATTGTGCATTGACAGAGACTAGATTTGAATGGCGAACGCAGCAGGACATTTCATAGTCTATTTAAGTTTGCACTACAAAACTTTCGGATTGTCAAGTACGTTCAGTTCTTGGAAATGCCAAAATAATATAGTAATTATAATAGGAAATTTGATATATATATATATATGTGTTACATATATAGATATATATACATATATATATGTATATATGTATATATATACATGTATATATGTTTATACATATATATATATACATATATATGTATCTGTATATATACATGTATATACATGTATATATACATTTATACATGTCTATACATGTATAGACATGTATACATGTATATACACATATATACATGTATAGACATGTATACATTTATATATGTATATACATGTATACATGTATATATGTATATATATATATGTATATATATATGTATATGTATATGTATATATATGTATATATATATACATATATACATATATATATATATATGTATATATATATATATATATATATAATTTTAAGAGATGTTTATCTTTCACATTATTTAATATGAATTATTTTTGTTAATTTGGATTTATTATTATATCAGATTTGAAAATCTATTTGAGTTAAATTAGATTTTTAGATTTTTAGAACAACATACTTACTCAATGGTATTACAAATTATTTCAAATTATTTCAATTGATTAGAAAAGGGGTGAAAATTTATTCAAACACAAAAGTGATACAAACAGAGAGCCCAGATGAGAGTACTGGAGAACCCTATCACTATCCACTAGCTGATCTAGCATAAGAGCCATATCAGAAGGCAATTGCATCCTATCCATTATATTCCAACCCTGCATTTGATCCGAGACTCATTTGGCCAAACAATCTGCAACCCCATTCCACTCCCTGGGAACATGTGTGAAAGTAACTGAATCCAGGGAGCAACAAAATTGAAGAATCTGACTGATAACTAAAGCCAAGTGCCAACTAACATCCCCATGCTCCTACATGGTTAGAAAATTCACCACCATATAAGAATCAGACTCACAAATCATTTTGTGGCAACCAAGAGCAGAACAATGTTGAACAACATAAAAAATGGCAAGAGCCTTCCTTAAATTATTTGTATTAAATCCCTTATAGTTGGAGAAAATAAATTGAACATTCCCAAAACTATCCTGCCCAACACCACCAATGTCAGCATTCCTAGGGTTCCCCAAAGATGAACCATCAGTGTTAACTTTTAACACACCGAGAGGAGGGGGAGTCCACCAACCCTTCTAATTAACCCACCATAATGGATGTCTACACCTACCTCTTCCACCCTACCCACCAAACACCGAAGCACCCCCTTGAAGACGAAGAGTAAGACA
The DNA here is from genome assembly GCF_030272615.1 of Cryptomeria japonica. NCBI lineage: Eukaryota > Viridiplantae > Streptophyta > Pinopsida > Cupressales > Cupressaceae > Cryptomeria > Cryptomeria japonica. Next base: position 153,850 of record NW_026729184.1, read on the forward strand.
AGTGCATATAGCAATATCAATGGGATCCACATTGCTAGTCAAATCACACTTAACCACAACAGTCTCACAAAGAGAATGAATAATTTTCCACCACAAGTATGTGGCATCCATCCTTATATCCTGAAAAATCCTCCAATTCCTTTCTAGCCAAACATGCTAGATGCTTAAGGACTAAGAGCCCAAGAAACATGAAGATAAGGGGTTTTAGCATGGGACTTATCCCAATGCACCCAGAGCTCAAACAAAGAAGAAACATGGCAGCAAGTCTTACCCCCAACACCCCACCAAAAGTGACATAGTTTCTCAGAAAAGGAGCACTAAAATAATAGATGAGAGATAAATTCCTCACTAATGTAACGCAAAACACACATTCAAGGGCCTTGAAAACCCCATTTGCAAAGATCATCCTAGGTAAGACAACGATTGTTAACCACAAGCCACAAGAAGAAATTGCATTTGGGCTAGGAAAATTTATTCCAAACCTACTTCCACAAAGGCACCTCAATATCTACAAACAATTGTCTATTAAGCTACAAGTAACCTATAGAAATAGAGTTTATTCCAGATGACTCACTACCCCAAGCTACTGTTAGGGTTTCAAGCAGATCTGAAGCAAATACGAACTAACAATTATATGCAGATTTAAATACAAAAGATAAAGAAATAAAACAAGACACAGATAACACAGAGATTTAACGTGGTTCACCCAGAATGAGTTACGTCCACCATACATAGTCGTCCAATCTTTCTTATTATCTAGCAAAAATAGTACATCAACCTTACAATGCCTTAAGCATCCCAGCCGCTTATAACATGCGTTTTTAGGGCAACAAACAAAGTTGGCCTTTTTTGGTTTTATTACAATGTCGGTTTTCATCAATGAAAAACGGCAAAAAAAAATTTCTCGAGGGCTGCCGCCCTCGAACTCCAGCGAGGATACGTGCTGAGTGTA
>NW_026729185.1:5000-27500 GCF_030272615.1 Cryptomeria japonica
AGGCCAGAGATCGGACTGCTACGATTTACCCCAACAATCATCGTGCCACTCTTCGCAGAGAGGTGATAGACGCCAACGAGCCCGCGCATAGCAATCGAGGTGTAAAAAGGGCGTTGAAGGCAGGAAGCCTGGACGAAAGAGGCTACGAGGTCACCTCGAAGCGGTCTAAGAATCGGGCGCACTTGGGGCGACTACCAGTGCCAACCCCTTATCCCGCGGTGCGTCCGACACACAGAAATTTCCAAGGCGGCCAAGGAGCCTCCCCGCATAGCAATCGGGGTGTGAGGTTACGGATGCAGCATTGATAGCAATCGAGGTGTGAGGCGAAGGATGCAGAAGTGAGAGCCGAGGGATGTAGCAGAGATAGCAATCGGGGTGTGTGATGCAGAAGAGATAGCAATCGAGGTGTGCGGTGGGAAGGGCCCAGCAGCCAGAATGCATGAAGCGACGGATGAAGCAGTGATGACAACCGGGCTGTGAGGAGAGGAGGGATGCAGCCAAGAAAGCAATCAGGGCTCGAGGCAAGGGATGCATCAAGGATAGCAATCATGTTGTGAGGCGAGATTCCAAAGGCTAAACGTGAGAGGCTGCAGGGTCGACTCAGAGAGGTCTATGCATGTGAGAGGCTGAAAGCAAGGTCGACTCGGAGCGGTCTATGCATCGGGCGCGCTTGGGGCGACTACCAGTGCCAACCCCTTATCCCGCGACGCGTCCGACAAAGAGAACGTTCCAAGGCGGCAGAGGAGGTTACCAGCCGAAGGATGCAGTAGCAATAACAGGTATAGTTCCGCGGCGGCCGAGAAGACTCACCGCATAGGAATCGGGATGCGAGGCGAGGGATGCGGCGGGAAGGCCCCGACGGCTAAACGGAAGAGGCTGCAGGGCCGCCTCGGAATGGTCCAAGCATCGGATGCGATTGGGACGACTACCAGTGCCAACCCCTTATCCCGCGATGCGTCCGATACACAGATAGTTCCAAGGCGGCCGAGGAGCCTCACCGCATATCAATCGGGGTGCGAGGCGAGGGATGGGGCGGGAAGGCCCCAACGGCTAGACGGAAGAGGCTTCAGGGCCACCTCGGAATGGTCCAAGCATCGGACGCGCTTGGGGCGACTGCCAGTGCCAACCCCTTATCCCGCGATGCGTCCGATACACAGATGGTTCCAAGGCGGCCGAGGAGCCTCACCGCATAGCAATCGGGGGTGCGAGGCGAGGGATGGGGCGGGAAGGCCCCAACGGCTAGACGGAAGAGGCTTCAGGGCCGCCTAGGAATGGTCCAAGCATCGGACACGCTTGGGGCGACTACCAGTGACAGCCCCCTATCCCGCGATGCGTCCGATACGAAGATGGTTCCAAGGCGGCCGAGGAGCCTCACCGCATAGCAATCGGGGTGCGAGGTGGGGGATGCGGCGAGATGGCCCCAACGGCTAGACGGAAGAGGCCACAGGGCCGCGTCGGAATAGTCCAAGCATCGGACGCGCTTGGGGCGACTACCAGTGACAACCCCTTATCCCGCGATGCGTCCGATACGAAGATAGTTCCAAGGCGGCCGAGGAGCCTCACCGCATAGCAATCGGGGTGCGAGGTGGGGGATGCGGCGAGATGGCCCCAACGGCTAGACGGAAGAGGCTGCAGGGCCGCCTCGGAATAGTCCAAGCATCGGACGCGCTTGGGGCCACTACCAGTGACAACCCCTTATCCCGCGATGCGTCCGATACGAAGATAGTTCCAAGGCGGCCGAAGAGCCTCACCGCATAGCAATCGGGGTGCGAGGTGGGGGATGCGGCGAGATGGCCCCAACGGCTAGACGGAAGAGGCCACAGGGCCGCCTCGGAATAGTCCAAGCATCGGACGCGCTTGGGGCGACTACCAGTGACAACCCCTTATCCCGCGATGCGTCCGATACGAAGATAGTTCCCAGGCGGCCGAGGAGCCTCACCGCATAGCAATCGGGGTGCGAGGCGAGGGATGCGGCGAGATGGCCCCAAAGGCTAGACGGAAGAGGCTGCAGGGCTGCCTCGGAATAGTCCAAGCATCGGACGCGCTTGGGGCGACTACCACTGCCAACCCCTTATCCCGCGATGCGTCCGATACACAGATAGTTCCGAGGCGGCCGAGGAGGTGGGGGATGCAGCGAGATGGCCCCAACGGCTAGACGGAAGAGGCTGCAGGGCCGCCTCGGAATAGTCCAAGCATCGGACGCGCTTGGGGCGACTACCAGTGACAACCCCTTATCCCGCGATGCGTCCGATACACAGATAGTTCCGAGGCGGCCAAGGAGCCTCACCGCATAGCAATCGTGGTGCGAGGTGGGGGATGCGGCGAGATGGCCCCAACGGCTAGACGGAAGAGGCTGCAGGGCCGCCTCGGAATGGTCCAAGCATCGGATGCGCTTGGGGCGACTACCACTGCCAACCCCTTATCCCGCGATGCGTCCGATACACAGATAGTTCCAAGGCGGCCGAGGAGCCTCACAGCATAGCAATCAGGGTGCGAGGCGAGGGATGCGGCGAGAAAGCCCCAACGGCTAGAGGGAAGAGGCTTCAGGTCCGCCTCGGAATGGTCCAAGCATCGGACGCGCTTGGGGCGACTACCAGTGACAACCCCTTATCCCGCGACGCGTCCGATACACAGATAGTTCCAAGGCGGCCGAGGAGCCTCACCGCATAGCAATCGGGGTGCGAGGCGAGGGATGCGGCGAGAAGGACCCAACGGCTACACGGAAGAGGCTTCGGGGCCGCCTCGGAATGGTCCAAGCATCGGACGCGCTTGGGGCGACTACCAGTGACAACCCCTTATCCCGCGACGCGTCCGATACACAGATAGTTCCAAGGCGGCCGAGGAGCCTCACCGCATAGCAATCGGGGTGCGAGGCGAGGGATGCGGCGAGAAGGACCCAACGGCTAGACGGAAGAGGCTTCGGGTCCGCCTCGGAATGGTCCAAGCATCGGACGCGCTTGGGGCGACTACCAGTGACAACCCCTTATCCCGCGACGCGTCCGATACACAGATAGTTCCAAGGCGGCCGAGGAGCCTCACCGCATAGCAATCGGGGTGCGAGGCGAGGGATGCGGCGAGAAGGACCCAACGGCTAGACGGAAGAGGCTTCGGGTCCGCCTCGGAATGGTCCAAGCATCGGACGCGCTTGGGGCGACTACCAGTGACAACCCCTTATCCCGCGACGCGTCCGATACACAGATAGTTCCAAGGCGGCCGAGGAGCCTCACCGCATAGCAATCGGGGTGCGAGGCGAGGGATGCGGCGAGAAGGACCCAACGGCTAGACGGAAGAGGCTTCGGGTCCGCCTCGGAATGGTCCAAGCATCGGACGCGCTTGGGGCGACTACCAGTGACAACCCCTTATCCCGCGACGCGTCCGATACACAGATAGTTCCGAGGCGGCCGAGGAGCCTCACCGCATAGCAATCGGGGTGCGAGGCGAGGGATGCGGCGAGAAGGACCCAACGGCTAGACGGAAGAGGCTTCAGGGCCGCCTCGGAATGGTCCAAGCATCGAACGCGCTTGGGGCGACTACCAGTGACAACCCCTTATCCCGCGACGCGTCCGATACACAGATAGTTCCGAGGCGGCCGTGGAGCCTCACCGCATAGCAATCGGGGTGCGAGGCGAGGGATGCGGCGAGAAGGACCCAACGGCTAGACGGAAGAGGCTTCGGGTCCGCCTCGGAATGGTCCAAGCATCGGACGCGCTTGGGGCGACTACCAGTGACAACCCCTTATCCCGCGACGCGTCCGATACACAGATAGTTCCGAGGCGGCCGAGGAGCCTCACCGCATAGCAATCGGGGTGCGAGGCGAGGGATGCGGCGAGAAGGACCCAACGGCTAGACGGAAGAGGCTTCAGGGCCGCCTCGGAATGGTCCAAGCATCGAACGCGCTTGGGGCGACTACCAGTGACAACCCCTTATCCCGCGACGCGTCCGATACACAGATAGTTCCGAGGCGGCCGAGGAGCCTCACCGCATAGCAATCGGGGTGCGAGGCGAGGGATGCGGCGAGAAGGACCCAACGGCTAGACGGAAGAGGCTTCAGGGCCGCCTCGGAATGGTCCAAGCATCGGACGCGCTTGGGGCGACTACCAGTGACAACCCCTTATCCCGCGACGCGTCCGATACACAGATAGTTCCGAGGCGGCCGAGGAGCCTCACCGCATAGCAATCGGGGTGCGAGGCGAGGGATGCGGCGAGAAGGACCCAACGGCTAGACGGAAGAGGCTTCAGGGCCGCCTCGGAATGGTCCAAGCATCGGACGCGCTTGGGGCGACTACCAATGACAACCCCTTATCCCGCGACGCGTCCGATACACAGATAGTTCCGAGGCGGCCGAGGAGCCTCACCGCATAGCAATCGGGGTGCGAGGCGAGGGATGCGGCGAGAAGGACCCAACGGCTAGACGGAAGAGGCTTCAGGGCCGCCTCGGAATGGTCCAAGCATCGGACGCGCTTGGGGCGACTACCAGTGACAACCCCTTATCCCGCGACGCGTCCGATACACAGATAGTTCCGAGGCGGCCGAGGAGCCTCACCGCATAGCAATCGGGGTGCGAGGCGAGGGATGCGGCGAGAAGGACCCAACGGCTAGACGGAAGAGGCTTCAGGGCCGCCTCGGAATGGTCCAAGCATCGGACGCGCTTGGGGCGACTACCGTTGCCAACCCCTTATCCCGCGATGCGTCTGATACACAGATAGTTCCGAGGCGGCCGAGGAGCCTCACCGCATAGCAATCGGGTTGCGAGGCAGATTATTGGGAAGGGAACCCCCTGGGATGCGGCTCAAGCAGTGCCCAAAGGGACTGGAATGCGGAATCACATCGAGAGACCCAAATGCTATACGAGGGCTCAAATCGAATTATCGATTTGGCCACGACATGGACGCATCGGAACGACTACCTTTGCCGAACCACTCGCAATTGCATCCATACCGAAACCAATAGACATTTCCGTTAGAGCCCTCGCATAGCATTCGGGAATCTCGCATGCCCCTCTAAATCGACCAATGCTGGCGCTCAATGAAAATCCGAGCGCTACCACCGTTCGAGCGCCAGCATTGGTCGAGTTAGAGGGGCACGGGGGAGAATGCTCCAGTCAACACCTCCCCTATATAAGTTATTTGTCCGATTCTCGCACAACCGTAGTCTGCCTCGTCGAATCAAACAACGGTCCCAGATTCCGACTTCCGTTCCGTAGAGACCCAAAAGCTAGATGGAGGCTCGCAAGAAAGAGAGTCGGCGCATAGCAATCGGGTTTCTCGAACGTTTAGGGACCGAGCTCACTTGCGGATAGGGCAAAATCCGCCAAGCAACCCAAAAGCTAGACGGGGGCTCGAATCGAATCGCCTAGGCGGCCACAACAACGACGTGTTGGATCGACTACCAGTGCCAAACCATTCAGCAAGACTAGTCTGTGTCGAGGCCGGATAGAGATTCTCAGAGAGCGCCCGCATAGCATTTAGGAGACCTGCCGCGTCCCTCACACTCGACAAATGGTGGTGCACGTTTATAAATCCGAGCGATCCCAACCCTTTCAAGCACCAACATCGGTCGAGATAGAGGGGCACGGAGGGGGCTGCGTGAGACAACACAGTCCCCTATATAAGTTATTTGTCCGATTCTCACACATCCGAAGAATGGTCATCAAATCGGACAACAGCCCAAACTTCCGACTTCCGTCCCAGAAAGCCCAAGAGCTATCTAAAACGTTCATGGCCGGAACTCGATCGCGGCTATACCAGTCCGCCAAGCAACCCAAAAGCTAGACTGGAGCTCTAGTCGAATCACCTCTGTGGCCATTGCAAGGACGTGTTGGAGCGACTACCATTGCCGAACCATTCCGCAGGTCGAGTCCATACCAAGGCCGCATAGAGATTCACGATGAGCTCCTGCATAGCAATCAGGAGACTTGCCGTGTCCATCACAATCGATAAATCCTGGTGCAAGATTTTTGCATCCGAGCGCTCCAACCAGTCGAGCACCAGCATCAATCGACATAAACGGGCACGGGGGGAGGATGCTCGAGAACACTACCTCCCCTATATAAGTTATTTGTCCGATTCTCAAGCAGCCGAAGTCTGGTCATCGAATCGGGTCAAAGACCACAACTTCCGACTTTACCCACAATGCAAGTCATCGAATCGAACATCGGCCCCCGAGTCGGACTCCATGCGTATGTCAGGTCATCGGACCCAAATTCCGCCTTCCTGCGCATGGCGGGCCATCAATATCAACTCGGTCATCGGACCCAAACTCCGCCTTTTTGCGTATGGCACGCCTTCAAATCGGTCATCGGACCCAAATTCCGCCTTCCTGTGCATGGCGGGCCATCAACATCAACTCGGTCATCGGACCCAAATTCCGCCTTTCTGCGCATGGCACGCCATCAACTCGGTCATCGGACCCAAATTCCGCCTTCCTGCGCATGGCAGGTCATCGGACACAAATTCAGACCTCGCCAATATGCCTACGTATCGAATCGGTCATCGGACCCAACTTCCGACTTCATCCATACTGTAGGGTCTTTGAGGTTGGCGCGGTGCGCTCAACCCAGGGAGTCGACCCATCGAAGCATACACCTCCCCTATATAAGCTATTTGTCCGATTCCCACACCTGTGTAGTTTGCACCTCTGACCAGGACATCGACCCCAACTTCCGAACTCGACTGCAACGACGGCACCAGCGCCTTGGTGCGCACCTTGCGACGCACAGTCCCAACATTCGCCTTCCTGCACATGGCAGGTCATCGGACCCAAATTCCGACCTCGCGAGTATGCCTACATATCGAATCGGTCATCGGACCCAACTTCCGACTTCATCCATACCGTAGGGTCTTTGAGGTTGGCGCGGTGCGCTCAACCCGGGGAGTCGACCCAACGAAGCATACACCTCCCCTATATAAGCTATTTGTCCGATTCCCACACCTGTGTAGTTTGCACCTCCGATCAAGACATCGACCCCAACTTCCGAACTCGCCTCCAACGACCGAACCAGCGCCTTGGTGCGCACCTTGCAACGCACAGTGCCAACATTCGCCTTCCTGCACGTGGCAGGTCATCGGACCCAAATTCCGACCTCGCGAGTATGCCTACATATCGAATCGGTCATCGGACCCAACTTCCGACTTCATCCATACCGTAGGGTCTTTGAGGTTGGCGCGGTGCGCTCAACCCGGGGAGTCGACCCAACGAAGCATACACCTCCCCTATATAAGCTATTTGTCCGATTCCCACACCTGTGTAGCTTGCACCTCCGATCAGGACATCGACCCCAACTTCCGAACTCGACTAAAAAGACCGCACCAGCGCCTTGGTGTGCACCTTGCAACGCACAGTGTCAACATTCGCCTTCCTGCACATGGCAGGTCATCGGACCCAAATTCCGACCTCATGAGCATACCTACTAATCGAATCGGTCATCGGACCCAACTTCCGACTTCATCCATACCGTAGGGTCTTTGAGGTTGGCGCGGTGCGCTCAACCTGGGGAGTCGACCCATCGAAGCATACACCTCCCCTATATAAGCTATTTGTCCGATTCCGACACCTGTGTAGTTTGCACCTCCGCTCAGGACATCGACCCCAACTTCCGAACTCGCCTGCAACGACCGAACCAGCGCCTTGGTGCGCACCAAAAGTGCGCACTTTTGGAGGGCACTTTTCTGCGCTCCAAAGGTGCGCACTTTTGGAGGGCACTTTTTGGAGGGCACTTTTCTGCGCTCCAAAGGTGCGCACTTTTGGAGGGCACTTTTTGGAGGGCACTTTTCTGCGCTCCAAAGGTGCGCACTTTTGGAGGGCACTTTTTGGAGGGCACTTTTCTGCGCTCCAAAGGTGCGCACTTTTGGAGGGCACTTTTTGGAGGGCACTTTTCTGCGCTCCAAAGGTGCGCACTTTTGGAGGGCACTTTTTGGAGGGCACTTTTCTGCGCTCCAAAGGTGCGCACTTTTGGAGGGCACTTTTTGGAGGGCACTTTTCTGCGCTCCAAAGGTGCGCACTTTTGGAGGGCACTTTTTGGAGGGCACTTTTCTGCGCTCCAAAGGTGCGCACTTTTGGAGGGCACTTTTTGGAGGGCACTTTTCTGCGCTCCAAAGGTGCGCACTTTTGGAGGGCACTTTTTGGAGGGCACTTTTCTGCGCTCCAAAGGTGCGCACTTTTGGAGGGCACTTTTTGGAGGGCACTTTTCTGCGCTCCAAAGGTGCGCACTTTTGGAGGGCACTTTTGTGCACTCCAAAGGTGCGCACTTTTGGAGGGCACTTTTCCTGTGCTCCAAAGGTGCACACCTAGGTGAGCACCTTCGACCACACCTTGTAGCACACCAAACTCTGACTTTCGACTTCATCCGCAATGCAGGGTCTTTGAGGTTGGCGCAATGCGCACAACCAGGGGAGTCGACCCATCAAACCCAACACCTCCCCTATATAAGCTATTTGTCTGATTCTCATACATGCGTAGCCTGCAGGAGCAATTAGGACATCGACCCCAACTTTCGGCTTCTAAACGAAAACAAGGTCTTTGAGGTTGGTGTAATGCGAACAACTAGGGGAGTCAACCCATCAAACCCAACACCTCCCCTATATAAGCTATTTGTCTGATTCTCATACATGTGTAGTCTACAGGAGCAATTAGGACATCGACCCCAACTTTTGACTTCTTAACGAAAACAAGGTCTTTGAGGTTGACGTAATGCGCACAACCAGGGGAGTCGACCCATCAAACCCAACACCTCCCCTATATAAGCTATTTGTCCGATTCTCATACATGTGTAGCCTGCAGGAGCCATTAGGACATTGACCCCAACTTTTGACTTCTTAACGAAAACAAGGTCTTTGAGGTTGGCGTAATGCGCACAACCAAGGGAGTTGACCCATCAAACCCAACACCTCCCCTATATAAGCTATTTGTCTGATTCTCATACATGTGTAGCCTGCAACAACGATTAGGACATCCACCCCAACTTCTGAATTCGTCTGCGTTGACCGCACCAAAGGTGCACGCCTTGGTGCTCACCAAAATCCGACTTCCGACTTCTTCTGCTATGCGGGGTCTTTGAGGTTGGCGCAGTGCGCACAACCAGGGGAGTCAACCCACCGAATGCAACACCTCCCCTATATAAGCTATTTGTCTGATTCTCATACATGCGTAGACTGCAGCAATGATTAGGACATCCACCCCAACTTTTGACTTCTTAAACAAGACAGGGTCTTTGAAGTTGGTGCAGTGCACACAACCAGGGGAGTCGACCCATCAAACGCAACACCTCCCCTATATAAAGCTATTTGTCCGATTCTCATACGTGTAGTCTGCAGCAGCGATTAGGACATCGACCCCAACTTCCGAATTCGTTTGCATTGACCGCACCAAAGGTGCACGCCTTGGTGTGCACCCTGGAGTGCACTTTGGTGCTCACCTCGGTGCACACTTTGGTGTGCACCTCGGTGTGCACCAAAGGTGCGCACCTTGGAGCGCACCAAAGGTGTACACTTTGGAGCGCACCACATAGGGTCTTTGAGAGGTTGGCGCAGTGCGCACACCAAGGTGGGTGTTGAGGTGCGTGCCGAGGTGGGTGGGTGCTAGGGTGCGCTCCATGGTGGGTGCCAGGGTGGGTGCGTGCTAGGGTGGATTCCAAAGAGGGTCATAGGGTGGGTGCCAAGGTGGGTTGGTGATATAGTGGGTTCAAAGGTGGGTACTAGGGTGGGTTCCAAGGTGGGTCACAAGTTGGGTGCCAGGATGCGTGGGTGTTAGGTTGGGTGCCAAGGTGGGCTCCTGCGTGGGTGGGTGCTAGGGTGGGTTTCAAGGTGGACGCGAGGGCGGGTGCCAAGGTGGGTAACAAGTTGGGTGTTAGGATGGGTGAGTGCTAGAGTGGGTGCCAAGGTGGGTGGGTGCTAAGGTGGATGCCAAGGTGGTTCACAGGGTGGGTGGGTTCTAGGGTGAGTTCCAAGGTGGGTCACAGGTTCAGTGCTAGGGTGGGTGTCAAGGCGGGTGTCGAGGTGCCTGGGTGCTAGGGTGTGGATGCCAATGTGGGTCATAGGGTGGGTACTAGGGTGGGCTGCAATGTGGGTGCCAAGGTGGGTAACATGCTCGGTGGGTTCTAAATTGGGTGCCAGGGTGGGTGTGCACCCACCTTGCCCGAGGTGGGTGCCAAGGTGCCAGTGTGGGTGGGTGCTAAGGTGGATGCCAAGGTGGGTGAGAAGGTGGGTGATAGGTTGAGTGGTAGGATGGGTGGGTGCCAAGATGGGTCACAGGGTGGGTGCAAGGGTGGGTAGGTGCTAGGGTTGGTGTCAGGGTGGGTGGGTGCTAGGTTGGGTTCCAAGGTGGGTGCGAGGGTGAGTGTCAAGGTGGGTCACAGGTTAGGTGCTAGGATGGGTGAGTGCTAGGGTGCAAAGGTGCCAGGGTGGGTGCTAGGATGGGTCGATGCTAGGGTGAGTGGCAAGGTGGGTCCACAAGTGTCAAGGTGGGTGCCGAGGTGGGTGCCAAGTCGGCGACTGCTATGGTGGATGCCAAGGTGGGTCACGGGGTGGGTGCCAAGTTGCTAGGTTGGGTTCCAAGGTGGGTGCCAACGTGGGTGCTAGGGTGCGTGGGTTAAAGGGTGTGTCACAACGTGGGTGCCAGGATGGGTGCGCACCCACACTGGCCAAGACGGGTGCGGGTGCAAGGTTGGGTTCCAAGCCCGGTCACAGGCTGGGTGCTAGGATGGGTGGGTGCCAAGGTGGGCACCAGGGTGGGTGCACCCACCCTGGCCAAGGTGGGTCACGGGGTGGGTCCTAGGGTGGGTAACGGGGTGGGTACTAAGGTGCGTGCCAAGGTGGGTCATAGGGTGGGTGCCAAGGTGGGCACCAGGGTGGGTGTGCACCAACCCTAGCCAGGGTAGGTCACGGGGTGGTTGTCGGGGTGGGCGTCAAGGAGCCAAGGTGGGTGGCAAGTAGCCAAGTTGCGTGCCAAGGTGGGTGTCGGGGTGGGTGCCAAGGATCCAAGGTGGGTGCCAAGGAACCAAGGTGGGTGTCTGGGTGGGTGCCGAGGTGGGAGCCAGGGTGGGTCCCAAGGTGAGTGCAAAGGTGGGTGCCAGGGTCAAGGTGAGTGCCAATGTGGGTTCCAAGGTGCCAGGGTCAGGGTGAGTGCCAATGTGGGTTCAAAGGTGCTAAGTTGGGTGCGAGGTTGGGTGCGAGGGTGGGTGGGTGCCAAGGTGTGCTAGGTGGAAGCCCGGGTGGGTCGGCATCCCATGGGTGTCGAGTTGGGTGCCTGATGGGTGCTTCTTGTCAAGTTTTAGTCGTCGGGACTCATTTCGAGCCTTAGAGGTCGTTTCTTGTCCGGTTGCCCTGTCTTCGACCTGGGAACCCAATTTTGGTCCTCGGGTCCCATTTTTTTTTGTCTCGCATCCCACTTTTGGCCTGTGGCCTTTTCGGGGTCGATTCTCGTTTTGGGCATCAGAGCATGTTTCTTCTCCTAAAACCCAATATTTGTTTATTAAGTCTCGGAACACATTTTTGTTCTCGTGGACCCATCATGGGTCTTGGAACGCATTTGTGGTCCTTGGGTCCCATTTTGCATCCCGAAACTTGTGTTTTGGTGCTTGATCCCTATTTTGGGTGCCCACCTTGCACCAAGTGCGCACCCGGGGCAAACCGAGCGCCTTGGTGCACCGGGGCAAGATCGAGCGTGCACCCGAGGCGCCCCGAACATGCACCAAGGTGCACTCGGCCCACATGTGAGCGCAGGTCGTTGCGCCCGAGGTGGTGTGTGGGCACCGCGTTGCAGACGGGACACTGCACGCACACGACGCCCCCTCCAGGTGCACGCACGTAGGCCGGGCCGGGTGCACACCCGACGCCCTAGCAAGGTGCGCGCACCCGGGCAGGGCTCACACTTGGCGAACGGGGCGCACTTCGCGAGGGAGGGTGTGCACCTCGACGGGGGTGGGTGGCCGGGGTGGATTCGCACGTGGGTCGCGGTTTGCTAAGTACACACTGCGACAAGCTCATAACGGGTGCGATCATACCAGCATTAGTGCACCGGATCCCATCAGAACTCCGCAGTTAAGCGCGCTTGGGCCGGAGTAGTACTGGGATGGGTGACCTCCCGGGAAGTCCCGGTGTTGCACCCTTTTTTAGTTTTTCGCCGGGCGTCGCAATGCTATTTGAATAAACCTTTTGCCCGTTTGCGTTCTCGTCGGGGCCGGGCCGGGCCGGGGTGCGCTGCCCGCACTACCGCGCGCGCGGGGGCGACACCGAGCGCGCACCCGAGGCACCCCGAGCACACAGGCCACGGTGCAACCCGGGCGTTGTGCGCGCACCCCGGTGCGCCCGAGGTGCTGCGCGCGCACCCAGGTGAAATCGGTGTGCACCTCGGCCAGTGCGCGCTCGGTCGAGTCGCGCACGTTGGCCAAGGTGCACGGTGATGTTTCTTACTCTAAGGTTCCGCACCAGACGCCCGGGACAGGTGAGCGAAGCTGGGCGGGGCCGGGTGCGCGGCCGGGGCAGGTGCACGCAGCTGGAGAGAGCTTTGGAGCACACTTCGGAGCGCACCAATGATGCGCTCCATTCAAAAGTTTCCTGAAAAGGCAAAAAAAGTTGAGATTATAGAATTTCCCACTTGAGAGATTGTAAAAAAAAAAAATTTAAAATGAAGGAAACGCGGGTGCCAAGGTGTGCGCAGCCCAGCCAAGGTGTGCGCACCAAGGCGCCCACCCTGGCGAAGGTGCACGCAAGGTGCGCACCCGAGGCAAACCGGACAATTAACCCAACTTTCGACTTCGCGCGCACCTTGGAGCGCACTTCGGAGCGCTCCTTGGTGCGCACCAATCTTGGGCACCTCGGAGTGCACCATGGCGCCCACCAAGGTGCGCACCCGGGGCAAACCGAGCTCCGACTTCGTGCGCACCTTGGAGCGCACGAAAGGTGCGCACCATGGCGCCCACCAAGGTGCGCAGCCCAGCCAAGGCGTGCGCATCAAGGTGCGCACCCTGGCGAAGGTGCGCACCCGGGGCAAACCGAGCTCCGACTTCGTGCGCACCTTGGAGCGCACAAAGGGTGCGCAACCCAGCCAAGGTGTGCGCACCCCGGTCAAACCGAGCTCCGAATCGTGCGCACCAGAGGTGCACGCCATCGTGCGCACCTTGGAGCACACTTCGGAGCCCTCCTTGGTGCGCGCCGATGTTGCGCACCTCGGAGCGCACCCGGGGAAAACAATGCAATTAACCCGACTTTCGACTTCGTGGGCACCTCGGAGCGCTCTCGGGTTCGCACCTCGGAGCACACCGAGGTGCGCACCTTTGATGCGCTGCCTTCACCAATTTCCAGAAAAGGCAAGAAAACATTGAGAAGGTGTGCGCACCGAGGTGCCCACCCTGGCGAAGGTGCACGCGAGGTGCGCACCCGGGGCAAACCGGGCTCCGACTTCGTGCACGCCGCACCTTGGAGCACACTTCGGAGCGCTCCTTGGTGCGCACCAGGGCGCGCAACCCAGCCGAGGTGCCCACCCCGGCGAAGGTGCACGCGAGGTGCGCACCCGGGGCAAACCGGGCTCCGACTTCGTGCACGCCATGGTGCCCACCGCGGCGAAGGTGCACGCGAGGTGCGCACCCGGGGCAAACCGGGCTCCGACTTCGTGCACGCCGCACCTTGGAGCACACTTCGGAGCGCTCCTTGGTGCGCACCATGGTGCCCACCAGGGCGCGCAACCCCGCCGAAGGTGCACGCGAGGTGCGCACCCGGGGCAAACCGGGCTCCGACTTCGTGCACGCCGCACCTTGGAGCACACTTCGGAGCGCTCCTTGGTGCGCACCATGGTGCCCACCAGGGCGCGCAACCCCGCCGAAGGTGCACGCGAGGTGCGCACCCGGGGCAAACCGGGCTCCGACTTCGTGCACGCCATGGTGCGCACCGCGGCGAAGGTGCGCACCCGGGGCAAACCGGGCTCCGACTTCGTGCACGCCGCACCTTGGAGCACACTTCGGAGCGCTCCTTGGTGCGCACCAGGGCGCGCAACCCAGCCGAGGTGCCCACCCCGGCGAAGGTGCACGCGAGGTGCGTACCCGGGGCAAACCGGGCTCCGACTTCGTGCACGCCGCACCTTGGAGCACACTTCGGAGCGCTCCTTGGTGCGCACCATGGTGCCCACCAGGCCGCGCAACCCAGCCAAGGTGTGCGCACCAAGGTGCACGCGAGGTGCGCACCCGGGGCAAACCGGGGTCCGACTTCGTGCACGCCGCACCTTGGAGCACACATCGGGGCGCTCCCGGGTTCGCACCGGCGTTGCGCACCGTGGTGGGCACCTCGGAGCACACCAAGGTGGGCAGCGAGGTGCGCACCTTTGATGCGATGCCTTCACTAATTTCCATAAAAGGCAAAAAAAAAACGAGATTTTAAAATTTCCGTTTTGAAAGATAGTGAGAAAAAGGGAATGCTGGTGCCATCTTGAGCCCGCCCTGGTGCGCAGCCCAGCCAAGGTGTGCGCACCAAGGTGCCCACCCTGGCGAAGGTGCGCGCCCGGGCAATTAATCCAACTTCCAACTTCGCGCGCGCCAGGGTGGGAGCGCACCCAACAACCGGGCCTGGGAAGAGCCAATGCGAGAAACCCCACCAAACGCTCTGACAAAAAAAGAGGGGGCGCTCCAGTAACCCCGCTTCGGAGCGCACCCTGGGCAAACCCAGCCAAGGTGCCCACCCCGGCCAAGGTGCAGGCGAGGTGCGCACCCGGGGCAAACCGGGCTCCGACAACGTGCACGCCGCACCTTGGAGCACACTTCGTAGCGCTCCCGGGTGCGCACCTCAGAGCACACCAAGGTGGGCAGCGAGGTGCGCACCTTTGATGCGCTGCCTTCACTAATTTCCAGAAAAGGCAAAAAAAAAAGGAGATTTTAAAATTTCCGTTTTGAAAGATAGTGAAAAAAACGGAACGCGCGTGCCATCTTGAGCCCGCCCTGGTGCGCAGCCCAGGTAAGGTGCCCACCCTGGCAAAGGTGCGCACCCGGGCAATTAACCCTACTTCCGACTTCGTGCGCGCCAGGGTGGCAACCGGGCCTCGGAAGAGCCAATGCGAGAAACCCCACCAAACGCTCCGACAAAAAAAGAGGCGGCGCTCCAATAACCCCGCTTCGGAGCGCAGCCGGGGCAAACCCAGCCAAGGTGCCCACCCCGACGAAGGTGCACGCGAGGTGCGCACCCGGGGCAAACCGGGCTCCGACAACGTGCACGCAGCACCTTGGAGCACACTTCGAAGCACTCCCGGGTGCCCACCGGCGTTGCGCACCGTGGTGGGCAGCGAGGTGCGCACCTTTGATGCGCTGCCTTCACTAATTTCCAGAAAAAGGCAAAAAAAAATGAGATTTTAAAATTTCCGTTTTGAAAGATAGTGAAAAAAAAGGAACGCGGGTGCCATCTTGAGCCCGCCCTGGTGCGCAGCCCAGGCAAGGCATGCGCACCAAGGTGCCCACCCGAGGTGCACACCCGGGGCAAACCGGGCTCCGACTTCGTGCAGGCCGCACCTTGGAGCACACTTCGGAGCGCTCCTTGGTGCGCACCATGGTGCCCACCAGGGCGCGCAACCCAGCCAAGGTCTGCACACCAAGGTGCCCACCCCGGCGAAGGTGCACGCGAGGTGCGCACCCGGGGCAAACCGGGCTCCGACTTCGTGCACGCCATGGTGCCCACCGCGGCGAAGGTGCACGCGAGGTGCGCACCCGGGGCAAACCGGGCTCCGACTTCGTGCACGCCGCACCTTGGAGCACACTTCGGAGCGCTCCTTGGTGCGCACCATGGTGCCCACCAGGGCGCGCAACCCAGCCAAGGTGTGCGCACCAAGGTGCACGCGAGGTGCGCACCCGGGGCAAACCGGGGTCCGACTTCGTGCACGCCGCACCTTGGAGCACACATCGGAGCGCTCCCAGGTTCGCACCAGCGTTGCGCACCTTTGATGCGCTGCCTTCACTAATTTCAAGAAAAGGCAAAAAAAAACGAGATTTTAAAATTTCCGTTCTGAAAGATAGTGAAAAAAACGGAACGCGGGTGCCATCTTGAGCCCTTCCTGGTGCGCAGCCCAGGCAAGTTGTGCGCACCAAGGTGCCCACCCTGGCGGAGGTGCGCGCCCGGGGCAATCCGGGCTCCGACTTCGTGCACTGCATGGTGCCCACCAAGGCGCGCAACCCAGCCAAGGTGCCCACCGCAGCGAAGGTGCACGCGAGGTGCGCACCCGAGGTGCACACCCGGGGCAAACCGGGCTCCGACTTCGTGCACGCCGCACCTTGGAGCACACTTCAGAGCGCTCCTTGGTGCGCACCAGGGCGCGCAACCCAGCCGAGGTGCCCACCCCGGCGAAGGTGCACGCGAGGTGTGCACCCGGGGCAAACCGGGCTCCGACTTCGTGCACGCCATGGTGCCCACCGCGGCGAAGGTGCGCACCCGGGGCAAACCGGGCTCCGACTTCGTGCACGCCGCACCTTGGAGCACACTTCGGAGCGCTCCTTGGTGCGCACCATGGTGCCCACCAGGCCGCGCAACCCAGCCAAGGTGTGCGCACCAAGGTGCACGCGAGGTGCGCACCCGGGGCAAACCGGGGTCCGACTTCGTGCACGCCGCACCTTGGAGCACACATCGGGGCGCTCCCGGGTTCGCACCGGCGTTGCGCACCGTGGTGGGCACCTCGGAGCACACCAAGGTGGGCAGCGAGGTGCGCACCTTTGATGCGATGCCTTCACTAATTTCCATAAAAGGCAAAAAAAAAACGAGATTTTAAAATTTCCGTTTTGAAAGATAGTGAGAAAAAGGGAATGCTGGTGCCATCTTGAGCCCGCCCTGGTGCGCAGCCCAGCCAAGGTTTGCGCACCAAGGTGCCCACCCTGGCGAAGGTGCGCGCCCGGGCAATTAACCCAACTTCCAACTTCGCGCGCGCCAGGGTGGGAGCGCACCCAACAACCGGGCCTGGGAAGAGCCAATGCGAGAAACCCCACCAAACTCTCTGACAAAAAAAGAGGGGGCGCTCCAGTAACCCCGCTTCGGAGCGCACCCTGGGCAAACCCAGCCAAGGTGCCCACCCCGGCCAAGGTGCAGGCGAGGTGCGCACCCGGGGCAAACCGGGCTCCGACAACGTGCACGCCGCACCTTGGAGCACACTTCGTAGCGCTCCCGGGTGCGCACCTCAGAGCACACCAAGGTGGGCAGCGAGGTGCGCACCTTTGATGCGCTGCCTTCACTAATTTCCAGAAAAGGCAAAAAAAAAAGGAGATTTTAAAATTTCCGTTTTGAAAGATAGTGAAAAAAACGGAACGCGCGTGCCATCTTGAGCCCGCCCTGGTGCGCAGCCCAGGTAAGGTGCCACCCTGGCAAAGGTGCGCACCCGGGCAATTAACCCTACTTCCGACTTCGTGCGCGCCAGGGTGGCAACCGGGCCTCGGAAGAGCCAATGCGAGAAACCCCACCAAACGCTCCGACAAAAAAAGAGGCGGCGCTCCAATAACCCCGCTTCGGAGCGCAGCCGGGGCAAACCAAGCCAAGGTGCCCACCCCGACGAAGGTGCACGCGAGGTGCGCACCCGGGGCAAACCGGGCTCCGACAACGTGCACGCAGCACCTTGGAGCACACTTCGAAGCACTCCCGGGTGCCCACCGGCGTTGCGCACCGTGGTGGGCAGCGAGGTGCGCACCTTTGATGCGCTGCCTTCACTAATTTCCAGAAAAAGGCAAAAAAAAATGAGATTTTAAAATTTCCGTTTTGAAAGATAGTGAAAAAAAAGGAACGCGGGTGCCATCTTGAGCCCGCCCTGGTGCGCAGCCCAGGCAAGGCATGCGCACCAAGGTGCCCACCCGAGGTGCACACCCGGGGCAAACCGGGCTCCGACTTCGTGCAGGCCGCACCTTGGAGCACACTTCGGAGCGCTCCTTGGTGCGCACCATGGTGCCCACCAGGGCGCACCCGAGGCAAACCGGGCTCCGACTTCGTGCACGCCGCACCTTGGAGCACACATCGGAGCGCTCCCAGGTTCGCACCAGCGTTGCGCACCTTTGATGCGCTGCCTTCACTAATTTCCAGAAAAGGCAAAAAAAAACGATATTTTAAAATTTCCGTTCTGAAAGATAGTGAAAAAAACGGAACGCGGGTGCCATCTTGAGCCCTTCCTGATGCGCAGCCCAGGCAAGTTGTGCGCACCAAGGTGCCCACCCTGGCGGAGGTGCGCGCCCGGGGCAAACCGGGCTCCGACTTCGTGCACTGCATGGTGCCCACCAAGGCGCGCAACCCAGCCAAGGTGCCCACCGCAGCGAAGGTGCACGCGAGGTGCGCACCCGAGGTGCACACCCGGGGCAAACCGGGCTCCGACTTCGTGCACGCCGCACCTTGGAGCACACTTCAGAGCGCTCCTTGGTACGCACCAGGGCGCGCAACCCAGCCAAGGTGCTCACCCCGGCGAAGGTGCACGCGAGGTGCGCACCCGGGGCAAACCGGGCTCGGACTTCGTGCACGCCGCACCTTGGAGCACACATCGGAGCGCTCCCGGGTTCGCACCAGCATTGCGCACCTTTGATGCGCTGCCTTCACTAATTTCCAGAAAAGGCAAAAAAAAGAAAAAAATGAGATTTTAAAATTTCCGTTTTGAAAGATAGTGAAAAAAACGGAACGCGGGTGCCATCTTGAGCCCGCCCTGGTGTGCAGCCCAGGCAAGTTGTGCGCACCAAGGCACCCACCCTGGCCAAGGTGGGTCACGGGGTGGGTCCTAGGGTGGGTAACGGGGTGGGTACTAAGGTGCGTGCCAAGGTGGGTCATAGGGTGGGTGCCAAGGTGGGCACCAGGGTGGGTGTGCACCAACCCTAGCCAGGGTAGGTCACGGGGTGGTTGTCGGGGTGGGCGTCAAGGAGCCAAGGTGGGTGGCAAGTAGCCAAGTTGCGTGCCAAGGTGGGTGTCGGGGTGGGTGCCAAGGATCCAAGGTGGGTGCCAAGGAACCAAGGTGGGTGTCTGGGTGGGTGCCGAGGTGGGAGCCAGGGTGGGTCCCAAGGTGAGTGCAAAGGTGGGTGCCAGGGTCAAGGTGAGTGCCAATGTGGGTTCCAAGGTGCCAGGGTCAGGGTGAGTGCCAATGTGGGTTCAAAGGTGCTAAGTTGGGTGCGAGGTTGGGTGCGAGGGTGGGTGGGTGCCAAGGTGTGCTAGGTGGAAGCCCGGGTGGGTCGGCATCCCATGGGTGTCGAGTTGGGTGCCTGATGGGTGCTTCTTGTCAAGTTTTAGTCGTCGGGACTCATTTCGAGCCTTAGAGGTCGTTTCTTGTCCGGTTGCCCTGTCTTCGACCTGGGAACCCAATTTTGGTCCTCGGGTCCCATTTTTTTTTGTCTCGCATCCCACTTTTGGCCTGTGGCCTTTTCGGGGTCGATTCTCGTTTTGGGCATCAGAGCATGTTTCTTCTCCTAAAACCCAATATTTGTTTATTAAGTCTCGGAACACATTTTTGTTCTCGTGGACCCATCATGGGTCTTGGAACGCATTTGTGGTCCTTGGGTCCCATTTTGCATCCCGAAACTTGTGTTTTGGTGCTTGATCCCTATTTTGGGTGCCCACCTTGCACCAAGTGCGCACCCGGGGCAAACCGAGCGCCTTGGTGCACCGGGGCAAGATCGAGCGTGCACCCGAGGCGCCCCGAACATGCACCAAGGTGCACTCGGCCCACATGTGAGCGCAGGTCGTTGCGCCCGAGGTGGTGTGTGGGCACCGCGTTGCAGACGGGACACTGCACGCACACGACGCCCCCTACAGGTGCACGCACGTAGGCCGGGCCGGGTGCACACCCGACGCCCTAGCAAGGTGCGCGCACCCGGGCAGGGCTCACACTTGGCGAACGGGGCGCACTTCGCGAGGGAGGGTGTGCACCTCGACGGGGGTGGGTGGCCGGGGTGGATTCGCACGTGGGTCGCGGTTTGCTAAGTACACACTGCGACAAGCTCATAACGGGTGCGATCATACCAGCGTTAGTGCACCGGATCCCATCAGAACTCCGCAGTTAAGCGCGCTTGGGCCGGAGTAGTACTGGGATGGGTGACCTCCCGGGAAGTCCCGGTGTTGCACCCTTTTTTAGTTTTTCGCCGGGCATCGCAATGCTATTTGAATAAACCTTTTGCCCGTTTGCGTTCTCGTCGGGGCCGGGCCGGGCCGGGGTGCGCTGCCCGCACTACCGCGCGCGCGGGGGCGACACCGAGCGCGCACCCGAGGCGCCCCGAGCACACAGGCCACGGTGCAACCCGGGCGTTGTGCGCGCACCCCGGTGCGCCCGAGGTGCTGCGCGCGCACCCAGGTGAAATCGGTGTGCACCTCGGCCAGTGCGCGCTCGGTCGAGTCGTGCACGTTGGCCAAGGTGCACGGTGATGTTTCTTACTCTAAGGTTCCGCACCAGACGCCCGGGACAGGTGAGCGAAGCTGGGCGGGGCCGGGTGCGCGGCCGGGGCAGGTGCACGCAGCTGGAGAGAGCTTTGGAGCACACTTCGGAGCGCACCAATGATGTGCTCCATTCAAAAGTTTCCTGAAAAGGCAAAAAAAGTTGAGATTATAGAATTTCCCACTTGAGAGATTGTAAAAAAAAAAAATTTAAAATGAAGGAAACGCGGGTGCCAAGGTGTGCGCAGCCCAGCCAAGGTGTGCGCACCAAGGCGCCCACCCTGGCGAAGGTGCACGCAAGGTGCGCACCCGAGGCAAACCGAGCTCCGACTTCGTGCGCACCTTGGAGCGCACGAAAGGTGCGCACCATGGCGCCCACCAAGGTGCGCAGCCCAGCCAAGGCGTGCGCATCAAGGTGCGCACCCTGGCGAAGGTGCGCACCCGGGGCAAACCGAGCTCCGACTTCGTGCGCACCTTGGAGCGCACAAAAGGTGCGCAACCCAGCCAAGGTGTGCGCACCCCGGTCAAACCGAGCTCCGAATCGTGCGCACCAGAGGTGCACGCCATCGTGCGCACCTTGGAGCACACTTCGGAGCCCTCCTTGGTGCGCGCCGATGTTGCGCACCTCGGAGCGCACCCGGGGAAAACAATGCAATTAACCCGACTTTCGACTTCGTGGGCACCTCGGAGCGCTCTCGGGTTCGCACCTCGGAGCACACCGAGGTGCGCACCTTTGATGCGCTGCCTTCACCAATTTCCAGAAAAGGCAAGAAAACATTGAGAAGGTGTGCGCACCGAGGTGCCCACCCTGGCGAAGGTGCACGCGAGGTGCGCACCCGGGGCAAACCGGGCTCCGACTTCGTGCACGCCGCACCTTGGAGCACACTTCGGAGCGCTCCTTGGTGCGCACCAGGGCGCGCAACCCAGCCGAGGTGCCCACCCCGGCGAAGGTGCACGCGAGGTGCGCACCCGGGGCAAACCGGGCTCCGACTTCGTGCACGCCATGGTGCCCACCGCGGCGAAGGTGCACGCGAGGTGCGCACCCGGGGCAAACCGGGCTCCGACTTCGTGCACGCCGCACCTTGGAGCACACTTCGGAGCGCTCCTTGGTGCGCACCATGGTGCCCACCAGGGCGCGCAACCCCGCCGAAGGTGCACGCGAGGTGCGCACCCGGGGCAAACCGGGCTCCGACTTCGTGCACGCCGCACCTTGGAGCACACTTCGGAGCGCTCCTTGGTGCGCACCATGGTGCCCACCAGGGCGCGCAACCCCGCCGAAGGTGCACGCGAGGTGCGCACCCGGGGCAAACCGGGCTCCGACTTCGTGCACGCCGCACCTTGGAGCACACTTCGGAGCGCTCCTTGGTGCGCACCAGGGCGCGCAACCCAGCCGAGGTGCCCACCCCGGCGAAGGTGCGTACCCGGGGCAAACCGGGCTCCGACTTCGTGCACGCCGCACCTTGGAGCACACTTCGGAGCGCTCCTTGGTGCGCACCATGGTGCCCACCAGGCCGCGCAACCCAGCCAAGGTGTGCGCACCAAGGTGCACGCGAGGTGCGCACCCGGGGCAAACCGGGGTCCGACTTCGTGCACGCCGCACCTTGGAGCACACATCGGGGCGCTCCCGGGTTCGCACCGGCGTTGCGCACCGTGGTGGGCACCTCGGAGCACACCAAGGTGGGCAGCGAGGTGCGCACCTTTGATGCGATGCCTTCACTAATTTCCATAAAAGGCAAAAAAAAAACGAGATTTTAAAATTTCCGTTTTGAAAGATAGTGAGAAAAAGGGAATGCTGGTGCCATCTTGAGCCCGCCCTGGTGCGCAGCCCAGCCAAGGTGTGCGCACCAAGGTGCCCACCCTGGCGAAGGTGCGCGCCCGGGCAATTAACCCAACTTCCAACTTCGCGCGCGCCAGGGTGGGAGCGCACCCAACAACCGGGCCTGGGAAGAGCCAATGCGAGAAACCCCACCAAACGCTCTGACAAAAAAAGAGGGGGCGCTCCAGTAACCCCGCTTCGGAGCGCACCCTGGGCAAACCCAGCCAAGGTGCCCACCCCGGCCAAGGTGCAGGCGAGGTGCGCACCCGGGGCAAACCGGGCTCCGACAACGTGCACGCCGCACCTTGGAGCACACTTCGTAGCGCTCCCGGGTGCGCACCT
>NW_026729185.1:37500-62500 GCF_030272615.1 Cryptomeria japonica
CCTTTACCCGAAAACATCCGAACCGCACATGCTCGCGACAGTCCTGCCGTTAGAGAATGCACCGTGCACGCGACCGAGTAAGGCCACTCAGAGACATCCATTTCCCAGGTATATGCCCCCTACGCACTTTTGGTGGCGCAACTCGCACGAACAGTCCCACCTCGACCCCGTAAACAAGCTTTTTTGCCTCGAAGAGTTCGTCGGAGACGAAGAAGCAACCTTCAGTGCAAACGTAGCACTCTTTTGTGCAACCGCCCAAACAACGCCCCCTCTACCCTCTGTCGAAACACTCGGCATTGCTGCTCCCTAAGGTGAGCTTCTCCTCATAGGCAATTCCGCTCTTATCCGGTCACGTTTGTGTGCCCGAATTTCGCAAGGCAACCTCCATGGGACATGGAAAAGACTCGAGAAGAGAGCTCGCTCACGGGAGAGAGAAGCCAAGGAGACCACGAGAGTGCTGAGAGTGGGACAGCGCTGAATAGGCGGGAGAAGCCTGCGCGTATAAACGGAGATATATATCCAATTGCAACGAAGGAACGTGCCAAAGATCGAGAACAATGGCAGAAATGCTAGTAACGTGCACTTCGGGACCAACGCATCACCGGAAGACAACCGCCAAACATCGAAAGAGTCGCGATGCTCCGCAACCTACGTGCAAAGCGGTCGCACACCGGGTAAGGGAGTGAGAGCCCCAAACATAGCTGGGCGAGGCGCTCACTCCGCTCTTTAATATCTCGTTAATACCGCCAAGGAAATGGCACAAGCACACACACACAAGCATCCTCGGAAGAGGACAGTTCGAGTGACAGGTCAAATCCAAGAGTTCCGAAGACTACCTCCAGGAACAATCGGGAACAAGACCGATTACAAGTCGTCGAGTCTGTTACTGGGCGAACACGAGATGCGCACAGGAAATCGATCAGCCCTCACAATGGCCCAAGGCCAGAGATCGGACTGCTACGATTTACCCCAACAATCATCGTGCCACTCTTCGCAGAGAGGTGATAGACGCCAACGAGCCCGCGCATAGCAATCGAGGTGTAAAAAGGGCGTTGAAGGCAGGAAGCCTGGACGAAAGAGGCTACGAGGTCACCTCGAAGCGGTCTAAGAATCGGGCGCACTTGGGGCGACTACCAGTGCCAACCCCTTATCCCGCGGTGCGTCCGACACACAGAAATTTCCAAGGCGGCCAAGGAGCCTCCCCGCATAGCAATCGGGGTGTGAGGTTACGGATGCAGCATTGATAGCAATCGAGGTGTGAGGCGAAGGATGCAGAAGTGAGAGCCGAGGGATGTAGCAGAGATAGCAATCGGGGTGTGTGATGCAGAAGAGATAGCAATCGAGGTGTGCGGTGGGAAGGGCCCAGCAGCCAGAATGCATGAAGCGACGGATGAAGCAGTGATGACAACCGGGCTGTGAGGAGAGGAGGGATGCAGCCAAGAAAGCAATCAGGGCTCGAGGCAAGGGATGCATCAAGGATAGCAATCATGTTGTGAGGCGAGATTCCAAAGGCTAAACGTGAGAGGCTGCAGGGTCGACTCAGAGAGGTCTATGCATGTGAGAGGCTGAAAGCAAGGTCGACTCGGAGCGGTCTATGCATCGGGCGCGCTTGGGGCGACTACCAGTGCCAACCCCTTATCCCGCGACGCGTCCGACAAAGAGAACGTTCCAAGGCGGCAGAGGAGGTTACCAGCCGAAGGATGCAGTAGCAATAACAGGTATAGTTCCGCGGCGGCCGAGAAGACTCACCGCATAGGAATCGGGATGCGAGGCGAGGGATGCGGCGGGAAGGCCCCGACGGCTAAACGGAAGAGGCTGCAGGGCCGCCTCGGAATGGTCCAAGCATCGGATGCGATTGGGACGACTACCAGTGCCAACCCCTTATCCCGCGATGCGTCCGATACACAGATAGTTCCAAGGCGGCCGAGGAGCCTCACCGCATATCAATCGGGGTGCGAGGCGAGGGATGGGGCGGGAAGGCCCCAACGGCTAGACGGAAGAGGCTTCAGGGCCACCTCGGAATGGTCCAAGCATCGGACGCGCTTGGGGCGACTGCCAGTGCCAACCCCTTATCCCGCGATGCGTCCGATACACAGATGGTTCCAAGGCGGCCGAGGAGCCTCACCGCATAGCAATCGGGGGTGCGAGGCGAGGGATGGGGCGGGAAGGCCCCAACGGCTAGACGGAAGAGGCTTCAGGGCCGCCTAGGAATGGTCCAAGCATCGGACACGCTTGGGGCGACTACCAGTGACAGCCCCCTATCCCGCGATGCGTCCGATACGAAGATGGTTCCAAGGCGGCCGAGGAGCCTCACCGCATAGCAATCGGGGTGCGAGGTGGGGGATGCGGCGAGATGGCCCCAACGGCTAGACGGAAGAGGCCACAGGGCCGCGTCGGAATAGTCCAAGCATCGGACGCGCTTGGGGCGACTACCAGTGACAACCCCTTATCCCGCGATGCGTCCGATACGAAGATAGTTCCAAGGCGGCCGAGGAGCCTCACCGCATAGCAATCGGGGTGCGAGGTGGGGGATGCGGCGAGATGGCCCCAACGGCTAGACGGAAGAGGCTGCAGGGCCGCCTCGGAATAGTCCAAGCATCGGACGCGCTTGGGGCCACTACCAGTGACAACCCCTTATCCCGCGATGCGTCCGATACGAAGATAGTTCCAAGGCGGCCGAAGAGCCTCACCGCATAGCAATCGGGGTGCGAGGTGGGGGATGCGGCGAGATGGCCCCAACGGCTAGACGGAAGAGGCCACAGGGCCGCCTCGGAATAGTCCAAGCATCGGACGCGCTTGGGGCGACTACCAGTGACAACCCCTTATCCCGCGATGCGTCCGATACGAAGATAGTTCCCAGGCGGCCGAGGAGCCTCACCGCATAGCAATCGGGGTGCGAGGCGAGGGATGCGGCGAGATGGCCCCAAAGGCTAGACGGAAGAGGCTGCAGGGCTGCCTCGGAATAGTCCAAGCATCGGACGCGCTTGGGGCGACTACCACTGCCAACCCCTTATCCCGCGATGCGTCCGATACACAGATAGTTCCGAGGCGGCCGAGGAGGTGGGGGATGCAGCGAGATGGCCCCAACGGCTAGACGGAAGAGGCTGCAGGGCCGCCTCGGAATAGTCCAAGCATCGGACGCGCTTGGGGCGACTACCAGTGACAACCCCTTATCCCGCGATGCGTCCGATACACAGATAGTTCCGAGGCGGCCAAGGAGCCTCACCGCATAGCAATCGTGGTGCGAGGTGGGGGATGCGGCGAGATGGCCCCAACGGCTAGACGGAAGAGGCTGCAGGGCCGCCTCGGAATGGTCCAAGCATCGGATGCGCTTGGGGCGACTACCACTGCCAACCCCTTATCCCGCGATGCGTCCGATACACAGATAGTTCCAAGGCGGCCGAGGAGCCTCACAGCATAGCAATCAGGGTGCGAGGCGAGGGATGCGGCGAGAAAGCCCCAACGGCTAGAGGGAAGAGGCTTCAGGTCCGCCTCGGAATGGTCCAAGCATCGGACGCGCTTGGGGCGACTACCAGTGACAACCCCTTATCCCGCGACGCGTCCGATACACAGATAGTTCCAAGGCGGCCGAGGAGCCTCACCGCATAGCAATCGGGGTGCGAGGCGAGGGATGCGGCGAGAAGGACCCAACGGCTACACGGAAGA
Organism: Cryptomeria japonica; assembly: GCF_030272615.1. Taxonomy (NCBI): domain Eukaryota; kingdom Viridiplantae; phylum Streptophyta; class Pinopsida; order Cupressales; family Cupressaceae; genus Cryptomeria; species Cryptomeria japonica. The sequence goes on from NW_026729185.1 coordinate 41,167, forward strand.
GGCTTCGGGGCCGCCTCGGAATGGTCCAAGCATCGGACGCGCTTGGGGCGACTACCAGTGACAACCCCTTATCCCGCGACGCGTCCGATACACAGATAGTTCCAAGGCGGCCGAGGAGCCTCACCGCATAGCAATCGGGGTGCGAGGCGAGGGATGCGGCGAGAAGGACCCAACGGCTAGACGGAAGAGGCTTCGGGGCCGCCTCGGAATGGTCCAAGCATCGGACGCGCTTGGGGCGACTACCAGTGACAACCCCTTATCCCGCGACGCGTCCGATACACAGATAGTTCCAAGGCGGCCGAGGAGCCTCACCGCATAGCAATCGGGGTGCGAGGCGAGGGATGCGGCGAGAAGGACCCAACGGCTAGACGGAAGAGGCTTCGGGTCCGCCTCGGAATGGTCCAAGCATCGGACGCGCTTGGGGCGACTACCAGTGACAACCCCTTATCCCGCGACGCGTCCGATACACAGATAGTTCCAAGGCGGCCGAGGAGCCTCACCGCATAGCAATCGGGGTGCGAGGCGAGGGATGCGGCGAGAAGGACCCAACGGCTAGACGGAAGAGGCTTCGGGTCCGCCTCGGAATGGTCCAAGCATCGGACGCGCTTGGGGCGACTACCAGTGACAACCCCTTATCCCGCGACGCGTCCGATACACAGATAGTTCCAAGGCGGCCGAGGAGCCTCACCGCATAGCAATCGGGGTGCGAGGCGAGGGATGCGGCGAGAAGGACCCAACGGCTAGACGGAAGAGGCTTCGGGTCCGCCTCGGAATGGTCCAAGCATCGGACGCGCTTGGGGCGACTACCAGTGACAACCCCTTATCCCGCGACGCGTCCGATACACAGATAGTTCCGAGGCGGCCGAGGAGCCTCACCGCATAGCAATCGGGGTGCGAGGCGAAGGATGCGGCGAGAAGGACCCAACGGCTAGACGGAAGAGGCTTCGGGTCCGCCTCGGAATGGTCCAAGCATCGGACGCGCTTGGGGCGACTACCAGTGACAACCCCTTATCCCGCGACGCGTCCGATACACAGATAGTTCCAAGGCGGCCGAGGAGCCTCACCGCATAGCAATCGGGGTGCGAGGCGAGGGATGCGGCGAGAAGGACCCAACGGCTAGACGGAAGAGGCTTCAGGGCCGCCTCGGAATGGTCCAAGCATCGAACGCGCTTGGGGCGACTACCAGTGACAACCCCTTATCCCGCGACGCGTCCGATACACAGATAGTTCCGAGGCGGCCGAGGAGCCTCACCGCATAGCAATCGGGGTGCGAGGCGAGGGATGCGGCGAGAAGGACCCAACGGCTAGACGGAAGAGGCTTCAGGGCCGCCTCGGAATGGTCCAAGCATCGGACGCGCTTGGGGCGACTACCAGTGACAACCCCTTATCCCGCGACGCGTCCGATACACAGATAGTTCCGAGGCGGCCGAGGAGCCTCACCGCATAGCAATCGGGGTGCGAGGCGAGGGATGCGGCGAGAAGGACCCAACGGCTAGACGGAAGAGGCTTCAGGGCCGCCTCGGAATGGTCCAAGCATCGGACGCGCTTGGGGCGACTACCAATGACAACCCCTTATCCCGCGACGCGTCCGATACACAGATAGTTCCGAGGCGGCCGAGGAGCCTCACCGCATAGCAATCGGGGTGCGAGGCGAGGGATGCGGCGAGAAGGACCCAACGGCTAGACGGAAGAGGCTTCAGGGCCGCCTCGGAATGGTCCAAGCATCGGACGCGCTTGGGGCGACTACCAGTGACAACCCCTTATCCCGCGACGCGTCCGATACACAGATAGTTCCGAGGCGGCCGAGGAGCCTCACCGCATAGCAATCGGGGTGCGAGGCGAGGGATGCGGCGAGAAGGACCCAACGGCTAGACGGAAGAGGCTTCAGGGCCGCCTCGGAATGGTCCAAGCATCGGACGCGCTTGGGGCGACTACCGTTGCCAACCCCTTATCCCGCGATGCGTCTGATACACAGATAGTTCCGAGGCGGCCGAGGAGCCTCACCGCATAGCAATCGGGTTGCGAGGCAGATTATTGGGAAGGGAACCCCCTGGGATGCGGCTCAAGCAGTGCCCAAAGGGACTGGAATGCGGAATCACATCGAGAGACCCAAATGCTATACGAGGGCTCAAATCGAATTATCGATTTGGCCACGACATGGACGCATCGGAACGACTACCTTTGCCGAACCACTCGCAATTGCATCCATACCGAAACCAATAGACATTTCCGTTAGAGCCCTCGCATAGCATTCGGGAATCTCGCATGCCCCTCTAAATCGACCAATGCTGGCGCTCAATGAAAATCCGAGCGCTACCACCGTTCGAGCGCCAGCATTGGTCGAGTTAGAGGGGCACGGGGGAGAATGCTCCAGTCAACACCTCCCCTATATAAGTTATTTGTCCGATTCTCGCACAACCGTAGTCTGCCTCGTCGAATCAAACAACGGTCCCAGATTCCGACTTCCGTTCCGTAGAGACCCAAAAGCTAGATGGAGGCTCGCAAGAAAGAGAGTCGGCGCATAGCAATCGGGTTTCTCGAACGTTTAGGGACCGAGCTCACTTGCGGATAGGGCAAAATCCGCCAAGCAACCCAAAAGCTAGACGGGGGCTCGAATCGAATCGCCTAGGCGGCCACAACAACGACGTGTTGGATCGACTACCAGTGCCAAACCATTCAGCAAGACTAGTCTGTGTCGAGGCCGGATAGAGATTCTCAGAGAGCGCCCGCATAGCATTTAGGAGACCTGCCGCGTCCCTCACACTCGACAAATGGTGGTGCACGTTTATAAATCCGAGCGATCCCAACCCTTTCAAGCACCAACATCGGTCGAGATAGAGGGGCACGGAGGGGGCTGCGTGAGACAACACAGTCCCCTATATAAGTTATTTGTCCGATTCTCACACATCCGAAGAATGGTCATCAAATCGGACAACAGCCCAAACTTCCGACTTCCGTCCCAGAAAGCCCAAGAGCTATCTAAAACGTTCATGGCCGGAACTCGATCGCGGCTATACCAGTCCGCCAAGCAACCCAAAAGCTAGACTGGAGCTCTAGTCGAATCACCTCTGTGGCCATTGCAAGGACGTGTTGGAGCGACTACCATTGCCGAACCATTCCGCAGGTCGAGTCCATACCAAGGCCGCATAGAGATTCACGATGAGCTCCTGCATAGCAATCAGGAGACTTGCCGTGTCCATCACAATCGATAAATCCTGGTGCAAGATTTTTGCATCTGAGCGCTCCAACCAGTCGAGCACCAGCATCAATCGACATAAACGGGCACGGGGGGAGGATGCTCGAGAACACTACCTCCCCTATATAAGTTATTTGTCCGATTCTCAAGCAGCCGAAGTCTGGTCATCGAATCGGGTCAAAGACCACAACTTCCGACTTTACCCACAATGCAAGTCATCGAATCGAACATCGGCCCCCGAGTCGGACTCCATGCGTATGTCAGGTCATCGGACCCAAATTCCGCCTTCCTGCGCATGGCGGGCCATCAATATCAACTCGGTCATCGGACCCAAACTCCGCCTTTTTGCGTATGGCACGCCTTCAAATCGGTCATCGGACCCAAATTCCGCCTTCCTGTGCATGGCGGGCCATCAACATCAACTCGGTCATCGGACCCAAATTCCGCCTTTCTGCGCATGGCACGCCATCAACTCGGTCATCGGACCCAAATTCCGCCTTCCTGCGCATGGCAGGTCATCGGACACAAATTCAGACCTCGCCAATATGCCTACGTATCGAATCGGTCATCGGACCCAACTTCCGACTTCATCCATACTGTAGGGTCTTTGAGGTTGGCGCGGTGCGCTCAACCCAGGGAGTCGACCCATCGAAGCATACACCTCCCCTATATAAGCTATTTGTCCGATTCCCACACCTGTGTAGTTTGCACCTCTGACCAGGACATCGACCCCAACTTCCGAACTCGACTGCAACGACGGCACCAGCGCCTTGGTGCGCACCTTGCGACGCACAGTCCCAACATTCGCCTTCCTGCACATGGCAGGTCATCGGACCCAAATTCCGACCTCGCGAGTATGCCTACATATCGAATCGGTCATCGGACCCAACTTCCGACTTCATCCATACCGTAGGGTCTTTGAGGTTGGCGCGGTGCGCTCAACCCGGGGAGTCGACCCAACGAAGCATACACCTCCCCTATATAAGCTATTTGTCCGATTCCCACACCTGTGTAGTTTGCACCTCCGATCAAGACATCGACCCCAACTTCCGAACTCGCCTCCAACGACCGAACCAGCGCCTTGGTGCGCACCTTGCAACGCACAGTGCCAACATTCGCCTTCCTGCACGTGGCAGGTCATCGGACCCAAATTCCGACCTCGCGAGTATGCCTACATATCGAATCGGTCATCGGACCCAACTTCCGACTTCATCCATACCGTAGGGTCTTTGAGGTTGGCGCGGTGCGCTCAACCCGGGGAGTCGACCCAACGAAGCATACACCTCCCCTATATAAGCTATTTGTCCGATTCCCACACCTGTGTAGCTTGCACCTCCGATCAGGACATCGACCCCAACTTCCGAACTCGACTAAAAAGACCGCACCAGCGCCTTGGTGTGCACCTTGCAACGCACAGTGTCAACATTCGCCTTCCTGCACATGGCAGGTCATCGGACCCAAATTCCGACCTCATGAGCATACCTACTAATCGAATCGGTCATCGGACCCAACTTCCGACTTCATCCATACCGTAGGGTCTTTGAGGTTGGCGCGGTGCGCTCAACCTGGGGAGTCGACCCATCGAAGCATACACCTCCCCTATATAAGCTATTTGTCCGATTCCGACACCTGTGTAGTTTGCACCTCCGCTCAGGACATCGACCCCAACTTCCGAACTCGCCTGCAACGACCGAACCAGCGCCTTGGTGCGCACCAAAAGTGCGCACTTTTGGAGGGCACTTTTCTGCGCTCCAAAGGTGCGCACTTTTGGAGGGCACTTTTTGGAGGGCACTTTTCTGCGCTCCAAAGGTGCGCACTTTTGGAGGGCACTTTTTGGAGGGCACTTTTCTGCGCTCCAAAGGTGCGCACTTTTGGAGGGCACTTTTTGGAGGGCACTTTTTGGAGGGCACTTTTCTGCGCTCCAAAGGTGCGCACTTTTGGAGGGCACTTTTTGGAGGGCACTTTTCTGCGCTCCAAAGGTGCGCACTTTTGGAGGGCACTTTTTGGAGGGCACTTTTCTGCGCTCCAAAGGTGCGCACTTTTGGAGGGCACTTTTTGGAGGGCACTTTTCTGCGCTCCAAAGGTGCGCACTTTTGGAGGGCACTTTTTGGAGGGCACTTTTCTGCGCTCCAAAGGTGCGCACTTTTGGAGGGCACTTTTTGGAGGGCACTTTTCTGCGCTCCAAAGGTGCGCACTTTTGGAGGGCACTTTTTGGAGGGCACTTTTCTGCGCTCCAAAGGTGCGCACTTTTGGAGGGCACTTTTTGGAGGGCACTTTTCTGCGCTCCAAAGGTGCGCACTTTTGGAGGGCACTTTTGTGCACTCCAAAGGTGCGCACTTTTGGAGGGCACTTTTCCTGTGCTCCAAAGGTGCACACCTAGGTGAGCACCTTCGACCACACCTTGTAGCACACCAAACTCTGACTTTCGACTTCATCCGCAATGCAGGGTCTTTGAGGTTGGCGCAATGCGCACAACCAGGGGAGTCGACCCATCAAACCCAACACCTCCCCTATATAAGCTATTTGTCTGATTCTCATACATGCGTAGCCTGCAGGAGCAATTAGGACATCGACCCCAACTTTCGGCTTCTAAACGAAAACAAGGTCTTTGAGGTTGGTGTAATGCGAACAACTAGGGGAGTCAACCCATCAAACCCAACACCTCCCCTATATAAGCTATTTGTCTGATTCTCATACATGTGTAGTCTACAGGAGCAATTAGGACATCGACCCCAACTTTTGACTTCTTAACGAAAACAAGGTCTTTGAGGTTGACGTAATGCGCACAACCAGGGGAGTCGACCCATCAAACCCAACACCTCCCCTATATAAGCTATTTGTCCGATTCTCATACATGTGTAGCCTGCAGGAGCCATTAGGACATTGACCCCAACTTTTGACTTCTTAACGAAAACAAGGTCTTTGAGGTTGGCGTAATGCGCACAACCAAGGGAGTTGACCCATCAAACCCAACACCTCCCCTATATAAGCTATTTGTCTGATTCTCATACATGTGTAGCCTGCAACAACGATTAGGACATCCACCCCAACTTCTGAATTCGTCTGCGTTGACCGCACCAAAGGTGCACGCCTTGGTGCTCACCAAAATCCGACTTCCGACTTCTTCTGCTATGCGGGGTCTTTGAGGTTGGCGCAGTGCGCACAACCAGGGGAGTCAACCCACCGAATGCAACACCTCCCCTATATAAGCTATTTGTCTGATTCTCATACATGCGTAGACTGCAGCAATGATTAGGACATCCACCCCAACTTTTGACTTCTTAAACAAGACAGGGTCTTTGAAGTTGGTGCAGTGCACACAACCAGGGGAGTCGACCCATCAAACGCAACACCTCCCCTATATAAAGCTATTTGTCCGATTCTCATACGTGTAGTCTGCAGCAGCGATTAGGACATCGACCCCAACTTCCGAATTCGTTTGCATTGACCGCACCAAAGGTGCACGCCTTGGTGTGCACCCTGGAGTGCACTTTGGTGCTCACCTCGGTGCACACTTTGGTGTGCACCTCGGTGTGCACCAAAGGTGCGCACCTTGGAGCGCACCAAAGGTGTACACTTTGGAGCGCACCACATAGGGTCTTTGAGAGGTTGGCGCAGTGCGCACACCAAGGTGGGTGTTGAGGTGCGTGCCGAGGTGGGTGGGTGCTAGGGTGCGCTCCATGGTGGGTGCCAGGGTGGGTGCGTGCTAGGGTGGATTCCAAAGAGGGTCATAGGGTGGGTGCCAAGGTGGGTTGGTGATATAGTGGGTTCAAAGGTGGGTACTAGGGTGGGTTCCAAGGTGGGTCACAAGTTGGGTGCCAGGATGCGTGGGTGTTAGGTTGGGTGCCAAGGTGGGCTCCTGCGTGGGTGGGTGCTAGGGTGGGTTTCAAGGTGGACGCGAGGGCGGGTGCCAAGGTGGGTAACAAGTTGGGTGTTAGGATGGGTGAGTGCTAGAGTGGGTGCCAAGGTGGGTGGGTGCTAAGGTGGATGCCAAGGTGGTTCACAGGGTGGGTGGGTTCTAGGGTGAGTTCCAAGGTGGGTCACAGGTTCAGTGCTAGGGTGGGTGTCAAGGCGGGTGTCGAGGTGCCTGGGTGCTAGGGTGTGGATGCCAATGTGGGTCATAGGGTGGGTACTAGGGTGGGCTGCAATGTGGGTGCCAAGGTGGGTAACATGCTCGGTGGGTTCTAAATTGGGTGCCAGGGTGGGTGTGCACCCACCTTGCCCGAGGTGGGTGCCAAGGTGCCAGTGTGGGTGGGTGCTAAGGTGGATGCCAAGGTGGGTGAGAAGGTGGGTGATAGGTTGAGTGGTAGGATGGGTGGGTGCCAAGATGGGTCACAGGGTGGGTGCAAGGGTGGGTAGGTGCTAGGGTTGGTGTCAGGGTGGGTGGGTGCTAGGTTGGGTTCCAAGGTGGGTGCGAGGGTGAGTGTCAAGGTGGGTCACAGGTTAGGTGCTAGGATGGGTGAGTGCTAGGGTGCAAAGGTGCCAGGGTGGGTGCTAGGATGGGTCGATGCTAGGGTGAGTGGCAAGGTGGGTCCACAAGTGTCAAGGTGGGTGCCGAGGTGGGTGCCAAGTCGGCGACTGCTATGGTGGATGCCAAGGTGGGTCACGGGGTGGGTGCCAAGTTGCTAGGTTGGGTTCCAAGGTGGGTGCCAACGTGGGTGCTAGGGTGCGTGGGTTAAAGGGTGTGTCACAACGTGGGTGCCAGGATGGGTGCGCACCCACACTGGCCAAGACGGGTGCGGGTGCAAGGTTGGGTTCCAAGCCCGGTCACAGGCTGGGTGCTAGGATGGGTGGGTGCCAAGGTGGGCACCAGGGTGGGTGCACCCACCCTGGCCAAGGTGGGTCACGGGGTGGGTCCTAGGGTGGGTAACGGGGTGGGTACTAAGGTGCGTGCCAAGGTGGGTCATAGGGTGGGTGCCAAGGTGGGCACCAGGGTGGGTGTGCACCAACCCTAGCCAGGGTAGGTCACGGGGTGGTTGTCGGGGTGGGCGTCAAGGAGCCAAGGTGGGTGGCAAGTAGCCAAGTTGCGTGCCAAGGTGGGTGTCGGGGTGGGTGCCAAGGATCCAAGGTGGGTGCCAAGGAACCAAGGTGGGTGTCTGGGTGGGTGCCGAGGTGGGAGCCAGGGTGGGTCCCAAGGTGAGTGCAAAGGTGGGTGCCAGGGTCAAGGTGAGTGCCAATGTGGGTTCCAAGGTGCCAGGGTCAGGGTGAGTGCCAATGTGGGTTCAAAGGTGCTAAGTTGGGTGCGAGGTTGGGTGCGAGGGTGGGTGGGTGCCAAGGTGTGCTAGGTGGAAGCCCGGGTGGGTCGGCATCCCATGGGTGTCGAGTTGGGTGCCTGATGGGTGCTTCTTGTCAAGTTTTAGTCGTCGGGACTCATTTCGAGCCTTAGAGGTCGTTTCTTGTCCGGTTGCCCTGTCTTCGACCTGGGAACCCAATTTTGGTCCTCGGGTCCCATTTTTTTTTGTCTCGCATCCCACTTTTGGCCTGTGGCCTTTTCGGGGTCGATTCTCGTTTTGGGCATCAGAGCATGTTTCTTCTCCTAAAACCCAATATTTGTTTATTAAGTCTCGGAACACATTTTTGTTCTCGTGGACCCATCATGGGTCTTGGAACGCATTTGTGGTCCTTGGGTCCCATTTTGCATCCCGAAACTTGTGTTTTGGTGCTTGATCCCTATTTTGGGTGCCCACCTTGCACCAAGTGCGCACCCGGGGCAAACCGAGCGCCTTGGTGCACCGGGGCAAGATCGAGCGTGCACCCGAGGCGCCCCGAACATGCACCAAGGTGCACTCGGCCCACATGTGAGCGCAGGTCGTTGCGCCCGAGGTGGTGTGTGGGCACCGCGTTGCAGACGGGACACTGCACGCACACGACGCCCCCTCCAGGTGCACGCACGTAGGCCGGGCCGGGTGCACACCCGACGCCCTAGCAAGGTGCGCGCACCCGGGCAGGGCTCACACTTGGCGAACGGGGCGCACTTCGCGAGGGAGGGTGTGCACCTCGACGGGGGTGGGTGGCCGGGGTGGATTCGCACGTGGGTCGCGGTTTGCTAAGTACACACTGCGACAAGCTCATAACGGGTGCGATCATACCAGCATTAGTGCACCGGATCCCATCAGAACTCCGCAGTTAAGCGCGCTTGGGCCGGAGTAGTACTGGGATGGGTGACCTCCCGGGAAGTCCCGGTGTTGCACCCTTTTTTAGTTTTTCGCCGGGCGTCGCAATGCTATTTGAATAAACCTTTTGCCCGTTTGCGTTCTCGTCGGGGCCGGGCCGGGCCGGGGTGCGCTGCCCGCACTACCGCGCGCGCGGGGGCGACACCGAGCGCGCACCCGAGGCACCCCGAGCACACAGGCCACGGTGCAACCCGGGCGTTGTGCGCGCACCCCGGTGCGCCCGAGGTGCTGCGCGCGCACCCAGGTGAAATCGGTGTGCACCTCGGCCAGTGCGCGCTCGGTCGAGTCGCGCACGTTGGCCAAGGTGCACGGTGATGTTTCTTACTCTAAGGTTCCGCACCAGACGCCCGGGACAGGTGAGCGAAGCTGGGCGGGGCCGGGTGCGCGGCCGGGGCAGGTGCACGCAGCTGGAGAGAGCTTTGGAGCACACTTCGGAGCGCACCAATGATGCGCTCCATTCAAAAGTTTCCTGAAAAGGCAAAAAAAGTTGAGATTATAGAATTTCCCACTTGAGAGATTGTAAAAAAAAAAAATTTAAAATGAAGGCAACGCGGGTGCCAAGGTGTGCGCAGCCCAGCCAAGGTGTGCGCACCAAGGCGCCCACCCTGGCGAAGGTGCACGCAAGGTGCGCACCCGAGGCAAACCGGACAATTAACCCAACTTTCGACTTCGCGCGCACCTTGGAGCGCACTTCGGAGCGCTCCTTGGTGCGCACCAATCTTGGGCACCTCGGAGTGCACCATGGCGCCCACCAAGGTGCGCACCCGGGGCAAACCGAGCTCCGACTTCGTGCGCACCTTGGAGCGCACGAAAGGTGCGCACCATGGCGCCCACCAAGGTGCGCAGCCCAGCCAAGGCGTGCGCATCAAGGTGCGCACCCTGGCGAAGGTGCGCACCCGGGGCAAACCGAGCTCCGACTTCGTGCGCACCTTGGAGCGCACAAAAGGTGCGCAACCCAGCCAAGGTGTGCGCACCCCGGTCAAACCGAGCTCCGAATCGTGCGCACCAGAGGTGCACGCCATCGTGCGCACCTTGGAGCACACTTCGGAGCCCTCCTTGGTGCGCGCCGATGTTGCGCACCTCGGAGCGCACCCGGGGAAAACAATGCAATTAACCCGACTTTCGACTTCGTGGGCACCTCGGAGCGCTCTCGGGTTCGCACCTCGGAGCACACCGAGGTGCGCACCTTTGATGCGCTGCCTTCACCAATTTCCAGAAAAGGCAAGAAAACATTGAGAAGGTGTGCGCACCGAGGTGCCCACCCTGGCGAAGGTGCACGCGAGGTGCGCACCCGGGGCAAACCGGGCTCCGACTTCGTGCACGCCGCACCTTGGAGCACACTTCGGAGCGCTCCTTGGTGCGCACCAGGGCGCGCAACCCAGCCGAGGTGCCCACCCCGGCGAAGGTGCACGCGAGGTGCGCACCCGGGGCAAACCGGGCTCCGACTTCGTGCACGCCATGGTGCCCACCGCGGCGAAGGTGCACGCGAGGTGCGCACCCGGGGCAAACCGGGCTCCGACTTCGTGCACGCCGCACCTTGGAGCACACTTCGGAGCGCTCCTTGGTGCGCACCATGGTGCCCACCAGGGCGCGCAACCCCGCCGAAGGTGCACGCGAGGTGCGCACCCGGGGCAAACCGGGCTCCGACTTCGTGCACGCCGCACCTTGGAGCACACTTCGGAGCGCTCCTTGGTGCGCACCATGGTGCCCACCAGGGCGCGCAACCCCGCCGAAGGTGCACGCGAGGTGCGCACCCGGGGCAAACCGGGCTCCGACTTCGTGCACGCCATGGTGCGCACCGCGGCGAAGGTGCGCACCCGGGGCAAACCGGGCTCCGACTTCGTGCACGCCGCACCTTGGAGCACACTTCGGAGCGCTCCTTGGTGCGCACCAGGGCGCGCAACCCAGCCGAGGTGCCCACCCCGGCGAAGGTGCACGCGAGGTGCGTACCCGGGGCAAACCGGGCTCCGACTTCGTGCACGCCGCACCTTGGAGCACACTTCGGAGCGCTCCTTGGTGCGCACCATGGTGCCCACCAGGCCGCGCAACCCAGCCAAGGTGTGCGCACCAAGGTGCACGCGAGGTGCGCACCCGGGGCAAACCGGGGTCCGACTTCGTGCACGCCGCACCTTGGAGCACACATCGGGGCGCTCCCGGGTTCGCACCGGCGTTGCGCACCGTGGTGGGCACCTCGGAGCACACCAAGGTGGGCAGCGAGGTGCGCACCTTTGATGCGATGCCTTCACTAATTTCCATAAAAGGCAAAAAAAAAACGAGATTTTAAAATTTCCGTTTTGAAAGATAGTGAGAAAAAGGGAATGCTGGTGCCATCTTGAGCCCGCCCTGGTGCGCAGCCCAGCCAAGGTGTGCGCACCAAGGTGCCCACCCTGGCGAAGGTGCGCGCCCGGGCAATTAATCCAACTTCCAACTTCGCGCGCGCCAGGGTGGGAGCGCACCCAACAACCGGGCCTGGGAAGAGCCAATGCGAGAAACCCCACCAAACGCTCTGACAAAAAAAGAGGGGGCGCTCCAGTAACCCCGCTTCGGAGCGCACCCTGGGCAAACCCAGCCAAGGTGCCCACCCCGGCCAAGGTGCAGGCGAGGTGCGCACCCGGGGCAAACCGGGCTCCGACAACGTGCACGCCGCACCTTGGAGCACACTTCGTAGCGCTCCCGGGTGCGCACCTCAGAGCACACCAAGGTGGGCAGCGAGGTGCGCACCTTTGATGCGCTGCCTTCACTAATTTCCAGAAAAGGCAAAAAAAAAAGGAGATTTTAAAATTTCCGTTTTGAAAGATAGTGAAAAAAACGGAACGCGCGTGCCATCTTGAGCCCGCCCTGGTGCGCAGCCCAGGTAAGGTGCCCACCCTGGCAAAGGTGCGCACCCGGGCAATTAACCCTACTTCCGACTTCGTGCGCGCCAGGGTGGCAACCGGGCCTCGGAAGAGCCAATGCGAGAAACCCCACCAAACGCTCCGACAAAAAAAGAGGCGGCGCTCCAATAACCCCGCTTCGGAGCGCAGCCGGGGCAAACCCAGCCAAGGTGCCCACCCCGACGAAGGTGCACGCGAGGTGCGCACCCGGGGCAAACCGGGCTCCGACAACGTGCACGCAGCACCTTGGAGCACACTTCGAAGCACTCCCGGGTGCCCACCGGCGTTGCGCACCGTGGTGGGCAGCGAGGTGCGCACCTTTGATGCGCTGCCTTCACTAATTTCCAGAAAAAGGCAAAAAAAAATGAGATTTTAAAATTTCCGTTTTGAAAGATAGTGAAAAAAAAGGAACGCGGGTGCCATCTTGAGCCCGCCCTGGTGCGCAGCCCAGGCAAGGCATGCGCACCAAGGTGCCCACCCGAGGTGCACACCCGGGGCAAACCGGGCTCCGACTTCGTGCAGGCCGCACCTTGGAGCACACTTCGGAGCGCTCCTTGGTGCGCACCATGGTGCCCACCAGGGCGCGCAACCCAGCCAAGGTCTGCACACCAAGGTGCCCACCCCGGCGAAGGTGCACGCGAGGTGCGCACCCGGGGCAAACCGGGCTCCGACTTCGTGCACGCCATGGTGCCCACCGCGGCGAAGGTGCACGCGAGGTGCGCACCCGGGGCAAACCGGGCTCCGACTTCGTGCACGCCGCACCTTGGAGCACACTTCGGAGCGCTCCTTGGTGCGCACCATGGTGCCCACCAGGGCGCGCAACCCAGCCAAGGTGTGCGCACCAAGGTGCACGCGAGGTGCGCACCCGGGGCAAACCGGGGTCCGACTTCGTGCACGCCGCACCTTGGAGCACACATCGGAGCGCTCCCAGGTTCGCACCAGCGTTGCGCACCTTTGATGCGCTGCCTTCACTAATTTCAAGAAAAGGCAAAAAAAAACGAGATTTTAAAATTTCCGTTCTGAAAGATAGTGAAAAAAACGGAACGCGGGTGCCATCTTGAGCCCTTCCTGGTGCGCAGCCCAGGCAAGTTGTGCGCACCAAGGTGCCCACCCTGGCGGAGGTGCGCGCCCGGGGCAATCCGGGCTCCGACTTCGTGCACTGCATGGTGCCCACCAAGGCGCGCAACCCAGCCAAGGTGCCCACCGCAGCGAAGGTGCACGCGAGGTGCGCACCCGAGGTGCACACCCGGGGCAAACCGGGCTCCGACTTCGTGCACGCCGCACCTTGGAGCACACTTCAGAGCGCTCCTTGGTGCGCACCAGGGCGCGCAACCCAGCCGAGGTGCCCACCCCGGCGAAGGTGCACGCGAGGTGCGCACCCGGGGCAAACCGGGCTCCGACTTCGTGCACGCCATGGTGCCCACCGCGGCGAAGGTGCGCACCCGGGGCAAACCGGGCTCCGACTTCGTGCACGCCGCACCTTGGAGCACACTTCGGAGCGCTCCTTGGTGCGCACCATGGTGCCCACCAGGCCGCGCAACCCAGCCAAGGTGTGCGCACCAAGGTGCACGCGAGGTGCGCACCCGGGGCAAACCGGGGTCCGACTTCGTGCACGCCGCACCTTGGAGCACACATCGGGGCGCTCCCGGGTTCGCACCGGCGTTGCGCACCGTGGTGGGCACCTCGGAGCACACCAAGGTGGGCAGCGAGGTGCGCACCTTTGATGCGATGCCTTCACTAATTTCCATAAAAGGCAAAAAAAAAACGAGATTTTAAAATTTCCGTTTTGAAAGATAGTGAGAAAAAGGGAATGCTGGTGCCATCTTGAGCCCGCCCTGGTGCGCAGCCCAGCCAAGGTTTGCGCACCAAGGTGCCCACCCTGGCGAAGGTGCGCGCCCGGGCAATTAACCCAACTTCCAACTTCGCGCGCGCCAGGGTGGGAGCGCACCCAACAACCGGGCCTGGGAAGAGCCAATGCGAGAAACCCCACCAAACTCTCTGACAAAAAAAGAGGGGGCGCTCCAGTAACCCCGCTTCGGAGCGCACCCTGGGCAAACCCAGCCAAGGTGCCCACCCCGGCCAAGGTGCAGGCGAGGTGCGCACCCGGGGCAAACCGGGCTCCGACAACGTGCACGCCGCACCTTGGAGCACACTTCGTAGCGCTCCCGGGTGCGCACCTCAGAGCACACCAAGGTGGGCAGCGAGGTGCGCACCTTTGATGCGCTGCCTTCACTAATTTCCAGAAAAGGCAAAAAAAAAAGGAGATTTTAAAATTTCCGTTTTGAAAGATAGTGAAAAAAACGGAACGCGCGTGCCATCTTGAGCCCGCCCTGGTGCGCAGCCCAGGTAAGGTGCCACCCTGGCAAAGGTGCGCACCCGGGCAATTAACCCTACTTCCGACTTCGTGCGCGCCAGGGTGGCAACCGGGCCTCGGAAGAGCCAATGCGAGAAACCCCACCAAACGCTCCGACAAAAAAAGAGGCGGCGCTCCAATAACCCCGCTTCGGAGCGCAGCCGGGGCAAACCAAGCCAAGGTGCCCACCCCGACGAAGGTGCACGCGAGGTGCGCACCCGGGGCAAACCGGGCTCCGACAACGTGCACGCAGCACCTTGGAGCACACTTCGAAGCACTCCCGGGTGCCCACCGGCGTTGCGCACCGTGGTGGGCAGCGAGGTGCGCACCTTTGATGCGCTGCCTTCACTAATTTCCAGAAAAAGGCAAAAAAAAATGAGATTTTAAAATTTCCGTTTTGAAAGATAGTGAAAAAAAAGGAACGCGGGTGCCATCTTGAGCCCGCCCTGGTGCGCAGCCCAGGCAAGGCATGCGCACCAAGGTGCCCACCCGAGGTGCACACCCGGGGCAAACCGGGCTCCGACTTCGTGCAGGCCGCACCTTGGAGCACACTTCGGAGCGCTCCTTGGTGCGCACCATGGTGCCCACCAGGGCGCACCCGAGGCAAACCGGGCTCCGACTTCGTGCACGCCGCACCTTGGAGCACACATCGGAGCGCTCCCAGGTTCGCACCAGCGTTGCGCACCTTTGATGCGCTGCCTTCACTAATTTCCAGAAAAGGCAAAAAAAAACGATATTTTAAAATTTCCGTTCTGAAAGATAGTGAAAAAAACGGAACGCGGGTGCCATCTTGAGCCCTTCCTGATGCGCAGCCCAGGCAAGTTGTGCGCACCAAGGTGCCCACCCTGGCGGAGGTGCGCGCCCGGGGCAAACCGGGCTCCGACTTCGTGCACTGCATGGTGCCCACCAAGGCGCGCAACCCAGCCAAGGTGCCCACCGCAGCGAAGGTGCACGCGAGGTGCGCACCCGAGGTGCACACCCGGGGCAAACCGGGCTCCGACTTCGTGCACGCCGCACCTTGGAGCACACTTCAGAGCGCTCCTTGGTACGCACCAGGGCGCGCAACCCAGCCAAGGTGCTCACCCCGGCGAAGGTGCACGCGAGGTGCGCACCCGGGGCAAACCGGGCTCGGACTTCGTGCACGCCGCACCTTGGAGCACACATCGGAGCGCTCCCGGGTTCGCACCAGCATTGCGCACCTTTGATGCGCTGCCTTCACTAATTTCCAGAAAAGGCAAAAAAAAGAAAAAAATGAGATTTTAAAATTTCCGTTTTGAAAGATAGTGAAAAAAACGGAACGCGGGTGCCATCTTGAGCCCGCCCTGGTGTGCAGCCCAGGCAAGTTGTGCGCACCAAGGCACCCACCCTGGCCAAGGTGGGTCACGGGGTGGGTCCTAGGGTGGGTAACGGGGTGGGTACTAAGGTGCGTGCCAAGGTGGGTCATAGGGTGGGTGCCAAGGTGGGCACCAGGGTGGGTGTGCACCAACCCTAGCCAGGGTAGGTCACGGGGTGGTTGTCGGGGTGGGCGTCAAGGAGCCAAGGTGGGTGGCAAGTAGCCAAGTTGCGTGCCAAGGTGGGTGTCGGGGTGGGTGCCAAGGATCCAAGGTGGGTGCCAAGGAACCAAGGTGGGTGTCTGGGTGGGTGCCGAGGTGGGAGCCAGGGTGGGTCCCAAGGTGAGTGCAAAGGTGGGTGCCAGGGTCAAGGTGAGTGCCAATGTGGGTTCCAAGGTGCCAGGGTCAGGGTGAGTGCCAATGTGGGTTCAAAGGTGCTAAGTTGGGTGCGAGGTTGGGTGCGAGGGTGGGTGGGTGCCAAGGTGTGCTAGGTGGAAGCCCGGGTGGGTCGGCATCCCATGGGTGTCGAGTTGGGTGCCTGATGGGTGCTTCTTGTCAAGTTTTAGTCGTCGGGACTCATTTCGAGCCTTAGAGGTCGT
Organism: Cryptomeria japonica; assembly: GCF_030272615.1. NCBI lineage: Eukaryota > Viridiplantae > Streptophyta > Pinopsida > Cupressales > Cupressaceae > Cryptomeria > Cryptomeria japonica. The sequence goes on from NW_026729185.1 coordinate 57,692, forward strand.
TTCTTGTCCGGTTGCCCTGTCTTCGACCTGGGAACCCAATTTTGGTCCTCGGGTCCCATTTTTTTTTGTCTCGCATCCCACTTTTGGCCTGTGGCCTTTTCGGGGTCGATTCTCGTTTTGGGCATCAGAGCATGTTTCTTCTCCTAAAACCCAATATTTGTTTATTAAGTCTCGGAACACATTTTTGTTCTCGTGGACCCATCATGGGTCTTGGAACGCATTTGTGGTCCTTGGGTCCCATTTTGCATCCCGAAACTTGTGTTTTGGTGCTTGATCCCTATTTTGGGTGCCCACCTTGCACCAAGTGCGCACCCGGGGCAAACCGAGCGCCTTGGTGCACCGGGGCAAGATCGAGCGTGCACCCGAGGCGCCCCGAACATGCACCAAGGTGCACTCGGCCCACATGTGAGCGCAGGTCGTTGCGCCCGAGGTGGTGTGTGGGCACCGCGTTGCAGACGGGACACTGCACGCACACGACGCCCCCTACAGGTGCACGCACGTAGGCCGGGCCGGGTGCACACCCGACGCCCTAGCAAGGTGCGCGCACCCGGGCAGGGCTCACACTTGGCGAACGGGGCGCACTTCGCGAGGGAGGGTGTGCACCTCGACGGGGGTGGGTGGCCGGGGTGGATTCGCACGTGGGTCGCGGTTTGCTAAGTACACACTGCGACAAGCTCATAACGGGTGCGATCATACCAGCGTTAGTGCACCGGATCCCATCAGAACTCCGCAGTTAAGCGCGCTTGGGCCGAAGTAGTACTGGGATGGGTGACCTCCCGGGAAGTCCCGGTGTTGCACCCTTTTTTAGTTTTTCGCCGGGCATCGCAATGCTATTTGAATAAACCTTTTGCCCGTTTGCGTTCTCGTCGGGGCCGGGCCGGGCCGGGGTGCGCTGCCCGCACTACCGCGCGCGCGGGGGCGACACCGAGCGCGCACCCGAGGCGCCCCGAGCACACAGGCCACGGTGCAACCCGGGCGTTGTGCGCGCACCCCGGTGCGCCCGAGGTGCTGCGCGCGCACCCAGGTGAAATCGGTGTGCACCTCGGCCAGTGCGCGCTCGGTCGAGTCGCGCACGTTGGCCAAGGTGCACGGTGATGTTTCTTACTCTAAGGTTCCGCACCAGACGCCCGGGACAGGTGAGCGAAGCTGGGCGGGGCCGGGTGCGCGGCCGGGGCAGGTGCACGCAGCTGGAGAGAGCTTTGGAGCACACTTCGGAGCGCACCAATGATGCGCTCCATTCAAAAGTTTCCTGAAAAGGCAAAAAAAGTTGAGATTATAGAATTTCCCACTTGAGAGATTGTAAAAAAAAAAAATTTAAAATGAAGGAAACGCGGGTGCCAAGGTGTGCGCAGCCCAGCCAAGGTGTGCGCACCAAGGCGCCCACCCTGGCGAAGGTGCACGCAAGGTGCGCACCCGAGGCAAACCGGACAATTAACCCAACTTTCGACTTCGCGCGCACCTTGGAGCGCACTTCGGAGCGCTCCTTGGTGCGCACCAATCTTGGGCACCTCGGAGTGCACCATGGCGCCCACCAAGGTGCGCACCCGGGGCAAACCGAGCTCCGACTTCGTGCGCACCTTGGAGCGCACGAAAGGTGCGCACCATGGCGCCCACCAAGGTGCGCAGCCCAGCCAAGGCGTGCGCATCAAGGTGCGCACCCTGGCGAAGGTGCGCACCCGGGGCAAACCGAGCTCCGACTTCGTGCGCACCTTGGAGCGCACAAAAGGTGCGCAACCCAGCCAAGGTGTGCGCACCCCGGTCAAACCGAGCTCCGAATCGTGCGCACCAGAGGTGCACGCCATCGTGCGCACCTTGGAGCACACTTCGGAGCCCTCCTTGGTGCGCGCCGATGTTGCGCACCTCGGAGCGCACCCGGGGAAAACAATGCAATTAACCCGACTTTCGACTTCGTGGGCACCTCGGAGCGCTCTCGGGTTCGCACCTCGGAGCACACCGAGGTGCGCACCTTTGATGCGCTGCCTTCACCAATTTCCAGAAAAGGCAAGAAAACATTGAGAAGGTGTGCGCACCGAGGTGCCCACCCTGGCGAAGGTGCACGCGAGGTGCGCACCCGGGGCAAACCGGGCTCCGACTTCGTGCACGCCGCACCTTGGAGCACACTTCGGAGCGCTCCTTGGTGCGCACCAGGGCGCGCAACCCAGCCGAGGTGCCCACCCCGGCGAAGGTGCACGCGAGGTGCGCACCCGGGGCAAACCGGGCTCCGACTTCGTGCACGCCATGGTGCCCACCGCGGCGAAGGTGCACGCGAGGTGCGCACCCGGGGCAAACCGGGCTCCGACTTCATGCACGCCGCACCTTGGAGCACACTTCGGAGCGCTCCTTGGTGCGCACCATGGTGCCCACCAGGGCGCGCAACCCCGCCGAAGGTGCACGCGAGGTGCGCACCCGGGGCAAACCGGGCTCCGACTTCGTGCACGCCGCACCTTGGAGCACACTTCGGAGCGCTCCTTGGTGCGCACCATGGTGCCCACCAGGGCGCGCAACCCCGCCGAAGGTGCACGCGAGGTGCGCACCCGGGGCAAACCGGGCTCCGACTTCGTGCACGCCATGGTGCGCACCGCGGCGAAGGTGCGCACCCGGGGCAAACCGGGCTCCGACTTCGTGCACGCCGCACCTTGGAGCACACTTCGGAGCGCTCCTTGGTGCGCACCAGGGCGCGCAACCCAGCCGAGGTGCCCACCCCGGCGAAGGTGCACGCGAGGTGCGTACCCGGGGCAAACCGGGCTCCGACTTCGTGCACGCCGCACCTTGGAGCACACTTCGGAGCGCTCCTTGGTGCGCACCATGGTGCCCACCAGGCCGCGCAACCCAGCCAAGGTGTGCGCACCAAGGTGCACGCGAGGTGCGCACCCGGGGCAAACCGGGGTCCGACTTCGTGCACGCCGCACCTTGGAGCACACATCGGGGCGCTCCCGGGTTCGCACCGGCGTTGCGCACCGTGGTGGGCACCTCGGAGCACACCAAGGTGGGCAGCGAGGTGCGCACCTTTGATGCGATGCCTTCACTAATTTCCATAAAAGGCAAAAAAAAAACGAGATTTTAAAATTTCCGTTTTGAAAGATAGTGAGAAAAAGGGAATGCTGGTGCCATCTTGAGCCCGCCCTGGTGCGCAGCCCAGCCAAGGTGTGCGCACCAAGGTGCCCACCCTGGCGAAGGTGCGCGCCCGGGCAATTAACCCAACTTCCAACTTCGCGCGCGCCAGGGTGGGAGCGCACCCAACAACCGGGCCTGGGAAGAGCCAATGCGAGAAACCCCACCAAACGCTCTGACAAAAAAAGAGGGGGCGCTCCAGTAACCCCGCTTCGGAGCGCACCCTGGGCAAACCCAGCCAAGGTGCCCACCCCGGCCAAGGTGCAGGCGAGGTGCGCACCCGGGGCAAACCGGGCTCCGACAACGTGCACGCCGCACCTTGGAGCACACTTCGTAGCGCTCCCGGGTGCGCACCTCAGAGCACACCAAGGTGGGCAGCGAGGTGCGCACCTTTGATGCGCTGCCTTCACTAATTTCCAGAAAAGGCAAAAAAAAAAGGAGATTTTAAAATTTCCGTTTTGAAAGATAGTGAAAAAAACGGAACGCGCGTGCCATCTTGAGCCCGCCCTGGTGCGCAGCCCAGGTAAGGTGCCCACCCTGGCAAAGGTGCGCACCCGGGCAATTAACCCTACTTCCGACTTCGTGCGCGCCAGGGTGGCAACCGGGCCTCGGAAGAGCCAATGCGAGAAACCCCACCAAACGCTCCGACAAAAAAAGAGGCGGCGCTCCAATAACCCCGCTTCGGAGCGCAGCCGGGGCAAACCCAGCCAAGGTGCCCACCCCGACGAAGGTGCACGCGAGGTGCGCACCCGGGGCAAACCGGGCTCCGACAACGTGCACGCAGCACCTTGGAGCACACTTCGAAGCACTCCCGGGTGCCCACCGGCGTTGCGCACCGTGGTGGGCAGCGAGGTGCGCACCTTTGATGCGCTGCCTTCACTAATTTCCAGAAAAAGGCAAAAAAAAATGAGATTTTAAAATTTCCGTTTTGAAAGATAGTGAAAAAAAAGGAACGCGGGTGCCATCTTGAGCCCGCCCTGGTGCGCAGCCCAGGCAAGGCATGCGCACCAAGGTGCCCACCCGAGGTGCACACCCGGGGCAAACCGGGCTCCGACTTCGTGCAGGCCGCACCTTGGAGCACACTTCGGAGCGCTCCTTGGTGCGCACCATGGTGCCCACCAGGGCGCGCAACCCAGCCAAGGTCTGCACACCAAGGTGCCCACCCCGGCGAAGGTGCACGCGAGGTGCGCACCCGGGGCAAACCGGGCTCCGACTTCGTGCACGCCATGGTGCCCACCGCGGCGAAGGTGCACGCGAGGTGCGCACCCGGGGCAAACCGGGCTCCGACTTCGTGCACGCCGCACCTTGGAGCACACTTCGGAGCGCTCCTTGGTGCGCACCATGGTGCCCACCAGGGCGCGCAACCCAGCCAAGGTGTGCGCACCAAGGTGCACGCGAGGTGCGCACCCGGGGCAAACCGGGGTCCGACTTCGTGCACGCCGCACCTTGGAGCACACATCGGAGCGCTCCCAGGTTCGCACCAGCGTTGCGCACCTTTGATGCGCTGCCTTCACTAATTTCCAGAAAAGGCAAAAAAAAACGAGATTTTAAAATTTCCGTTCTGAAAGATAGTGAAAAAAACGGAACGCGGGTGCCATCTTGAGCCCTTCCTGGTGCGCAGCCCAGGCAAGTTGTGCGCACCAAGGTGCCCACCCTGGCGGAGGTGCGCGCCCGGGGCAATCCGGGCTCCGACTTCGT
>NW_026729185.1:72500-95000 GCF_030272615.1 Cryptomeria japonica
AGGTGTGCGGTGGGAAGGGCCCAGCAGCCAGAATGCATGAAGCGACGGATGAAGCAGTGATGACAACCGGGCTGTGAGGAGAGGAGGGATGCAGCCAAGAAAGCAATCAGGGCTCGAGGCAAGGGATGCATCAAGGATAGCAATCATGTTGTGAGGCGAGATTCCAAAGGCTAAACGTGAGAGGCTGCAGGGTCGACTCAGAGAGGTCTATGCATGTGAGAGGCTGAAAGCAAGGTCGACTCGGAGCGGTCTATGCATCGGGCGCGCTTGGGGCGACTACCAGTGCCAACCCCTTATCCCGCGACGCGTCCGACAAAGAGAACGTTCCAAGGCGGCAGAGGAGGTTACCAGCCGAAGGATGCAGTAGCAATAACAGGTATAGTTCCGCGGCGGCCGAGAAGACTCACCGCATAGGAATCGGGATGCGAGGCGAGGGATGCGGCGGGAAGGCCCCGACGGCTAAACGGAAGAGGCTGCAGGGCCGCCTCGGAATGGTCCAAGCATCGGATGCGATTGGGACGACTACCAGTGCCAACCCCTTATCCCGCGATGCGTCCGATACACAGATAGTTCCAAGGCGGCCGAGGAGCCTCACCGCATATCAATCGGGGTGCGAGGCGAGGGATGGGGCGGGAAGGCCCCAACGGCTAGACGGAAGAGGCTTCAGGGCCACCTCGGAATGGTCCAAGCATCGGACGCGCTTGGGGCGACTGCCAGTGCCAACCCCTTATCCCGCGATGCGTCCGATACACAGATGGTTCCAAGGCGGCCGAGGAGCCTCACCGCATAGCAATCGGGGGTGCGAGGCGAGGGATGGGGCGGGAAGGCCCCAACGGCTAGACGGAAGAGGCTTCAGGGCCGCCTAGGAATGGTCCAAGCATCGGACACGCTTGGGGCGACTACCAGTGACAGCCCCCTATCCCGCGATGCGTCCGATACGAAGATGGTTCCAAGGCGGCCGAGGAGCCTCACCGCATAGCAATCGGGGTGCGAGGTGGGGGATGCGGCGAGATGGCCCCAACGGCTAGACGGAAGAGGCCACAGGGCCGCGTCGGAATAGTCCAAGCATCGGACGCGCTTGGGGCGACTACCAGTGACAACCCCTTATCCCGCGATGCGTCCGATACGAAGATAGTTCCAAGGCGGCCGAGGAGCCTCACCGCATAGCAATCGGGGTGCGAGGTGGGGGATGCGGCGAGATGGCCCCAACGGCTAGACGGAAGAGGCTGCAGGGCCGCCTCGGAATAGTCCAAGCATCGGACGCGCTTGGGGCCACTACCAGTGACAACCCCTTATCCCGCGATGCGTCCGATACGAAGATAGTTCCAAGGCGGCCGAAGAGCCTCACCGCATAGCAATCGGGGTGCGAGGTGGGGGATGCGGCGAGATGGCCCCAACGGCTAGACGGAAGAGGCCACAGGGCCGCCTCGGAATAGTCCAAGCATCGGACGCGCTTGGGGCGACTACCAGTGACAACCCCTTATCCCGCGATGCGTCCGATACGAAGATAGTTCCCAGGCGGCCGAGGAGCCTCACCGCATAGCAATCGGGGTGCGAGGCGAGGGATGCGGCGAGATGGCCCCAAAGGCTAGACGGAAGAGGCTGCAGGGCTGCCTCGGAATAGTCCAAGCATCGGACGCGCTTGGGGCGACTACCACTGCCAACCCCTTATCCCGCGATGCGTCCGATACACAGATAGTTCCGAGGCGGCCGAGGAGGTGGGGGATGCAGCGAGATGGCCCCAACGGCTAGACGGAAGAGGCTGCAGGGCCGCCTCGGAATAGTCCAAGCATCGGACGCGCTTGGGGCGACTACCAGTGACAACCCCTTATCCCGCGATGCGTCCGATACACAGATAGTTCCGAGGCGGCCAAGGAGCCTCACCGCATAGCAATCGTGGTGCGAGGTGGGGGATGCGGCGAGATGGCCCCAACGGCTAGACGGAAGAGGCTGCAGGGCCGCCTCGGAATGGTCCAAGCATCGGATGCGCTTGGGGCGACTACCACTGCCAACCCCTTATCCCGCGATGCGTCCGATACACAGATAGTTCCAAGGCGGCCGAGGAGCCTCACAGCATAGCAATCAGGGTGCGAGGCGAGGGATGCGGCGAGAAAGCCCCAACGGCTAGAGGGAAGAGGCTTCAGGTCCGCCTCGGAATGGTCCAAGCATCGGACGCGCTTGGGGCGACTACCAGTGACAACCCCTTATCCCGCGACGCGTCCGATACACAGATAGTTCCAAGGCGGCCGAGGAGCCTCACCGCATAGCAATCGGGGTGCGAGGCGAGGGATGCGGCGAGAAGGACCCAACGGCTACACGGAAGAGGCTTCGGGGCCGCCTCGGAATGGTCCAAGCATCGGACGCGCTTGGGGCGACTACCAGTGACAACCCCTTATCCCGCGACGCGTCCGATACACAGATAGTTCCAAGGCGGCCGAGGAGCCTCACCGCATAGCAATCGGGGTGCGAGGCGAGGGATGCGGCGAGAAGGACCCAACGGCTAGACGGAAGAGGCTTCGGGGCCGCCTCGGAATGGTCCAAGCATCGGACGCGCTTGGGGCGACTACCAGTGACAACCCCTTATCCCGCGACGCGTCCGATACACAGATAGTTCCAAGGCGGCCGAGGAGCCTCACCGCATAGCAATCGGGGTGCGAGGCGAGGGATGCGGCGAGAAGGACCCAACGGCTAGACGGAAGAGGCTTCGGGTCCGCCTCGGAATGGTCCAAGCATCGGACGCGCTTGGGGCGACTACCAGTGACAACCCCTTATCCCGCGACGCGTCCGATACACAGATAGTTCCAAGGCGGCCGAGGAGCCTCACCGCATAGCAATCGGGGTGCGAGGCGAGGGATGCGGCGAGAAGGACCCAACGGCTAGACGGAAGAGGCTTCGGGTCCGCCTCGGAATGGTCCAAGCATCGGACGCGCTTGGGGCGACTACCAGTGACAACCCCTTATCCCGCGACGCGTCCGATACACAGATAGTTCCAAGGCGGCCGAGGAGCCTCACCGCATAGCAATCGGGGTGCGAGGCGAGGGATGCGGCGAGAAGGACCCAACGGCTAGACGGAAGAGGCTTCGGGTCCGCCTCGGAATGGTCCAAGCATCGGACGCGCTTGGGGCGACTACCAGTGACAACCCCTTATCCCGCGACGCGTCCGATACACAGATAGTTCCGAGGCGGCCGAGGAGCCTCACCGCATAGCAATCGGGGTGCGAGGCGAAGGATGCGGCGAGAAGGACCCAACGGCTAGACGGAAGAGGCTTCGGGTCCGCCTCGGAATGGTCCAAGCATCGGACGCGCTTGGGGCGACTACCAGTGACAACCCCTTATCCCGCGACGCGTCCGATACACAGATAGTTCCAAGGCGGCCGAGGAGCCTCACCGCATAGCAATCGGGGTGCGAGGCGAGGGATGCGGCGAGAAGGACCCAACGGCTAGACGGAAGAGGCTTCAGGGCCGCCTCGGAATGGTCCAAGCATCGAACGCGCTTGGGGCGACTACCAGTGACAACCCCTTATCCCGCGACGCGTCCGATACACAGATAGTTCCGAGGCGGCCGAGGAGCCTCACCGCATAGCAATCGGGGTGCGAGGCGAGGGATGCGGCGAGAAGGACCCAACGGCTAGACGGAAGAGGCTTCAGGGCCGCCTCGGAATGGTCCAAGCATCGGACGCGCTTGGGGCGACTACCAGTGACAACCCCTTATCCCGCGACGCGTCCGATACACAGATAGTTCCGAGGCGGCCGAGGAGCCTCACCGCATAGCAATCGGGGTGCGAGGCGAGGGATGCGGCGAGAAGGACCCAACGGCTAGACGGAAGAGGCTTCAGGGCCGCCTCGGAATGGTCCAAGCATCGGACGCGCTTGGGGCGACTACCAATGACAACCCCTTATCCCGCGACGCGTCCGATACACAGATAGTTCCGAGGCGGCCGAGGAGCCTCACCGCATAGCAATCGGGGTGCGAGGCGAGGGATGCGGCGAGAAGGACCCAACGGCTAGACGGAAGAGGCTTCAGGGCCGCCTCGGAATGGTCCAAGCATCGGACGCGCTTGGGGCGACTACCAGTGACAACCCCTTATCCCGCGACGCGTCCGATACACAGATAGTTCCGAGGCGGCCGAGGAGCCTCACCGCATAGCAATCGGGGTGCGAGGCGAGGGATGCGGCGAGAAGGACCCAACGGCTAGACGGAAGAGGCTTCAGGGCCGCCTCGGAATGGTCCAAGCATCGGACGCGCTTGGGGCGACTACCGTTGCCAACCCCTTATCCCGCGATGCGTCTGATACACAGATAGTTCCGAGGCGGCCGAGGAGCCTCACCGCATAGCAATCGGGTTGCGAGGCAGATTATTGGGAAGGGAACCCCCTGGGATGCGGCTCAAGCAGTGCCCAAAGGGACTGGAATGCGGAATCACATCGAGAGACCCAAATGCTATACGAGGGCTCAAATCGAATTATCGATTTGGCCACGACATGGACGCATCGGAACGACTACCTTTGCCGAACCACTCGCAATTGCATCCATACCGAAACCAATAGACATTTCCGTTAGAGCCCTCGCATAGCATTCGGGAATCTCGCATGCCCCTCTAAATCGACCAATGCTGGCGCTCAATGAAAATCCGAGCGCTACCACCGTTCGAGCGCCAGCATTGGTCGAGTTAGAGGGGCACGGGGGAGAATGCTCCAGTCAACACCTCCCCTATATAAGTTATTTGTCCGATTCTCGCACAACCGTAGTCTGCCTCGTCGAATCAAACAACGGTCCCAGATTCCGACTTCCGTTCCGTAGAGACCCAAAAGCTAGATGGAGGCTCGCAAGAAAGAGAGTCGGCGCATAGCAATCGGGTTTCTCGAACGTTTAGGGACCGAGCTCACTTGCGGATAGGGCAAAATCCGCCAAGCAACCCAAAAGCTAGACGGGGGCTCGAATCGAATCGCCTAGGCGGCCACAACAACGACGTGTTGGATCGACTACCAGTGCCAAACCATTCAGCAAGACTAGTCTGTGTCGAGGCCGGATAGAGATTCTCAGAGAGCGCCCGCATAGCATTTAGGAGACCTGCCGCGTCCCTCACACTCGACAAATGGTGGTGCACGTTTATAAATCCGAGCGATCCCAACCCTTTCAAGCACCAACATCGGTCGAGATAGAGGGGCACGGAGGGGGCTGCGTGAGACAACACAGTCCCCTATATAAGTTATTTGTCCGATTCTCACACATCCGAAGAATGGTCATCAAATCGGACAACAGCCCAAACTTCCGACTTCCGTCCCAGAAAGCCCAAGAGCTATCTAAAACGTTCATGGCCGGAACTCGATCGCGGCTATACCAGTCCGCCAAGCAACCCAAAAGCTAGACTGGAGCTCTAGTCGAATCACCTCTGTGGCCATTGCAAGGACGTGTTGGAGCGACTACCATTGCCGAACCATTCCGCAGGTCGAGTCCATACCAAGGCCGCATAGAGATTCACGATGAGCTCCTGCATAGCAATCAGGAGACTTGCCGTGTCCATCACAATCGATAAATCCTGGTGCAAGATTTTTGCATCCGAGCGCTCCAACCAGTCGAGCACCAGCATCAATCGACATAAACGGGCACGGGGGGAGGATGCTCGAGAACACTACCTCCCCTATATAAGTTATTTGTCCGATTCTCAAGCAGCCGAAGTCTGGTCATCGAATCGGGTCAAAGACCACAACTTCCGACTTTACCCACAATGCAAGTCATCGAATCGAACATCGGCCCCCGAGTCGGACTCCATGCGTATGTCAGGTCATCGGACCCAAATTCCGCCTTCCTGCGCATGGCGGGCCATCAATATCAACTCGGTCATCGGACCCAAACTCCGCCTTTTTGCGTATGGCACGCCTTCAAATCGGTCATCGGACCCAAATTCCGCCTTCCTGTGCATGGCGGGCCATCAACATCAACTCGGTCATCGGACCCAAATTCCGCCTTTCTGCGCATGGCACGCCATCAACTCGGTCATCGGACCCAAATTCCGCCTTCCTGCGCATGGCAGGTCATCGGACACAAATTCAGACCTCGCCAATATGCCTACGTATCGAATCGGTCATCGGACCCAACTTCCGACTTCATCCATACTGTAGGGTCTTTGAGGTTGGCGCGGTGCGCTCAACCCAGGGAGTCGACCCATCGAAGCATACACCTCCCCTATATAAGCTATTTGTCCGATTCCCACACCTGTGTAGTTTGCACCTCTGACCAGGACATCGACCCCAACTTCCGAACTCGACTGCAACGACGGCACCAGCGCCTTGGTGCGCACCTTGCGACGCACAGTCCCAACATTCGCCTTCCTGCACATGGCAGGTCATCGGACCCAAATTCCGACCTCGCGAGTATGCCTACATATCGAATCGGTCATCGGACCCAACTTCCGACTTCATCCATACCGTAGGGTCTTTGAGGTTGGCGCGGTGCGCTCAACCCGGGGAGTCGACCCAACGAAGCATACACCTCCCCTATATAAGCTATTTGTCCGATTCCCACACCTGTGTAGTTTGCACCTCCGATCAAGACATCGACCCCAACTTCCGAACTCGCCTCCAACGACCGAACCAGCGCCTTGGTGCGCACCTTGCAACGCACAGTGCCAACATTCGCCTTCCTGCACGTGGCAGGTCATCGGACCCAAATTCCGACCTCGCGAGTATGCCTACATATCGAATCGGTCATCGGACCCAACTTCCGACTTCATCCATACCGTAGGGTCTTTGAGGTTGGCGCGGTGCGCTCAACCCGGGGAGTCGACCCAACGAAGCATACACCTCCCCTATATAAGCTATTTGTCCGATTCCCACACCTGTGTAGCTTGCACCTCCGATCAGGACATCGACCCCAACTTCCGAACTCGACTAAAAAGACCGCACCAGCGCCTTGGTGTGCACCTTGCAACGCACAGTGTCAACATTCGCCTTCCTGCACATGGCAGGTCATCGGACCCAAATTCCGACCTCATGAGCATACCTACTAATCGAATCGGTCATCGGACCCAACTTCCGACTTCATCCATACCGTAGGGTCTTTGAGGTTGGCGCGGTGCGCTCAACCTGGGGAGTCGACCCATCGAAGCATACACCTCCCCTATATAAGCTATTTGTCCGATTCCGACACCTGTGTAGTTTGCACCTCCGCTCAGGACATCGACCCCAACTTCCGAACTCGCCTGCAACGACCGAACCAGCGCCTTGGTGCGCACCAAAAGTGCGCACTTTTGGAGGGCACTTTTCTGCGCTCCAAAGGTGCGCACTTTTGGAGGGCACTTTTTGGAGGGCACTTTTCTGCGCTCCAAAGGTGCGCACTTTTGGAGGGCACTTTTTGGAGGGCACTTTTCTGCGCTCCAAAGGTGCGCACTTTTGGAGGGCACTTTTTGGAGGGCACTTTTCTGCGCTCCAAAGGTGCGCACTTTTGGAGGGCACTTTTTGGAGGGCACTTTTCTGCGCTCCAAAGGTGCGCACTTTTGGAGGGCACTTTTTGGAGGGCACTTTTCTGCGCTCCAAAGGTGCGCACTTTTGGAGGGCACTTTTTGGAGGGCACTTTTCTGCGCTCCAAAGGTGCGCACTTTTGGAGGGCACTTTTTGGAGGGCACTTTTCTGCGCTCCAAAGGTGCGCACTTTTGGAGGGCACTTTTTGGAGGGCACTTTTCTGCGCTCCAAAGGTGCGCACTTTTGGAGGGCACTTTTTGGAGGGCACTTTTCTGCGCTCCAAAGGTGCGCACTTTTGGAGGGCACTTTTTGGAGGGCACTTTTCTGCGCTCCAAAGGTGCGCACTTTTGGAGGGCACTTTTGTGCACTCCAAAGGTGCGCACTTTTGGAGGGCACTTTTCCTGTGCTCCAAAGGTGCACACCTAGGTGAGCACCTTCGACCACACCTTGTAGCACACCAAACTCTGACTTTCGACTTCATCCGCAATGCAGGGTCTTTGAGGTTGGCGCAATGCGCACAACCAGGGGAGTCGACCCATCAAACCCAACACCTCCCCTATATAAGCTATTTGTCTGATTCTCATACATGCGTAGCCTGCAGGAGCAATTAGGACATCGACCCCAACTTTCGGCTTCTAAACGAAAACAAGGTCTTTGAGGTTGGTGTAATGCGAACAACTAGGGGAGTCAACCCATCAAACCCAACACCTCCCCTATATAAGCTATTTGTCTGATTCTCATACATGTGTAGTCTACAGGAGCAATTAGGACATCGACCCCAACTTTTGACTTCTTAACGAAAACAAGGTCTTTGAGGTTGACGTAATGCGCACAACCAGGGGAGTCGACCCATCAAACCCAACACCTCCCCTATATAAGCTATTTGTCCGATTCTCATACATGTGTAGCCTGCAGGAGCCATTAGGACATTGACCCCAACTTTTGACTTCTTAACGAAAACAAGGTCTTTGAGGTTGGCGTAATGCGCACAACCAAGGGAGTTGACCCATCAAACCCAACACCTCCCCTATATAAGCTATTTGTCTGATTCTCATACATGTGTAGCCTGCAACAACGATTAGGACATCCACCCCAACTTCTGAATTCGTCTGCGTTGACCGCACCAAAGGTGCACGCCTTGGTGCTCACCAAAATCCGACTTCCGACTTCTTCTGCTATGCGGGGTCTTTGAGGTTGGCGCAGTGCGCACAACCAGGGGAGTCAACCCACCGAATGCAACACCTCCCCTATATAAGCTATTTGTCTGATTCTCATACATGCGTAGACTGCAGCAATGATTAGGACATCCACCCCAACTTTTGACTTCTTAAACAAGACAGGGTCTTTGAAGTTGGTGCAGTGCACACAACCAGGGGAGTCGACCCATCAAACGCAACACCTCCCCTATATAAAGCTATTTGTCCGATTCTCATACGTGTAGTCTGCAGCAGCGATTAGGACATCGACCCCAACTTCCGAATTCGTTTGCATTGACCGCACCAAAGGTGCACGCCTTGGTGTGCACCCTGGAGTGCACTTTGGTGCTCACCTCGGTGCACACTTTGGTGTGCACCTCGGTGTGCACCAAAGGTGCGCACCTTGGAGCGCACCAAAGGTGTACACTTTGGAGCGCACCACATAGGGTCTTTGAGAGGTTGGCGCAGTGCGCACACCAAGGTGGGTGTTGAGGTGCGTGCCGAGGTGGGTGGGTGCTAGGGTGCGCTCCATGGTGGGTGCCAGGGTGGGTGCGTGCTAGGGTGGATTCCAAAGAGGGTCATAGGGTGGGTGCCAAGGTGGGTTGGTGATATAGTGGGTTCAAAGGTGGGTACTAGGGTGGGTTCCAAGGTGGGTCACAAGTTGGGTGCCAGGATGCGTGGGTGTTAGGTTGGGTGCCAAGGTGGGCTCCTGCGTGGGTGGGTGCTAGGGTGGGTTTCAAGGTGGACGCGAGGGCGGGTGCCAAGGTGGGTAACAAGTTGGGTGTTAGGATGGGTGAGTGCTAGAGTGGGTGCCAAGGTGGGTGGGTGCTAAGGTGGATGCCAAGGTGGTTCACAGGGTGGGTGGGTTCTAGGGTGAGTTCCAAGGTGGGTCACAGGTTCAGTGCTAGGGTGGGTGTCAAGGCGGGTGTCGAGGTGCCTGGGTGCTAGGGTGTGGATGCCAATGTGGGTCATAGGGTGGGTACTAGGGTGGGCTGCAATGTGGGTGCCAAGGTGGGTAACATGCTCGGTGGGTTCTAAATTGGGTGCCAGGGTGGGTGTGCACCCACCTTGCCCGAGGTGGGTGCCAAGGTGCCAGTGTGGGTGGGTGCTAAGGTGGATGCCAAGGTGGGTGAGAAGGTGGGTGATAGGTTGAGTGGTAGGATGGGTGGGTGCCAAGATGGGTCACAGGGTGGGTGCAAGGGTGGGTAGGTGCTAGGGTTGGTGTCAGGGTGGGTGGGTGCTAGGTTGGGTTCCAAGGTGGGTGCGAGGGTGAGTGTCAAGGTGGGTCACAGGTTAGGTGCTAGGATGGGTGAGTGCTAGGGTGCAAAGGTGCCAGGGTGGGTGCTAGGATGGGTCGATGCTAGGGTGAGTGGCAAGGTGGGTCCACAAGTGTCAAGGTGGGTGCCGAGGTGGGTGCCAAGTCGGCGACTGCTATGGTGGATGCCAAGGTGGGTCACGGGGTGGGTGCCAAGTTGCTAGGTTGGGTTCCAAGGTGGGTGCCAACGTGGGTGCTAGGGTGCGTGGGTTAAAGGGTGTGTCACAACGTGGGTGCCAGGATGGGTGCGCACCCACACTGGCCAAGACGGGTGCGGGTGCAAGGTTGGGTTCCAAGCCCGGTCACAGGCTGGGTGCTAGGATGGGTGGGTGCCAAGGTGGGCACCAGGGTGGGTGCACCCACCCTGGCCAAGGTGGGTCACGGGGTGGGTCCTAGGGTGGGTAACGGGGTGGGTACTAAGGTGCGTGCCAAGGTGGGTCATAGGGTGGGTGCCAAGGTGGGCACCAGGGTGGGTGTGCACCAACCCTAGCCAGGGTAGGTCACGGGGTGGTTGTCGGGGTGGGCGTCAAGGAGCCAAGGTGGGTGGCAAGTAGCCAAGTTGCGTGCCAAGGTGGGTGTCGGGGTGGGTGCCAAGGATCCAAGGTGGGTGCCAAGGAACCAAGGTGGGTGTCTGGGTGGGTGCCGAGGTGGGAGCCAGGGTGGGTCCCAAGGTGAGTGCAAAGGTGGGTGCCAGGGTCAAGGTGAGTGCCAATGTGGGTTCCAAGGTGCCAGGGTCAGGGTGAGTGCCAATGTGGGTTCAAAGGTGCTAAGTTGGGTGCGAGGTTGGGTGCGAGGGTGGGTGGGTGCCAAGGTGTGCTAGGTGGAAGCCCGGGTGGGTCGGCATCCCATGGGTGTCGAGTTGGGTGCCTGATGGGTGCTTCTTGTCAAGTTTTAGTCGTCGGGACTCATTTCGAGCCTTAGAGGTCGTTTCTTGTCCGGTTGCCCTGTCTTCGACCTGGGAACCCAATTTTGGTCCTCGGGTCCCATTTTTTTTTGTCTCGCATCCCACTTTTGGCCTGTGGCCTTTTCGGGGTCGATTCTCGTTTTGGGCATCAGAGCATGTTTCTTCTCCTAAAACCCAATATTTGTTTATTAAGTCTCGGAACACATTTTTGTTCTCGTGGACCCATCATGGGTCTTGGAACGCATTTGTGGTCCTTGGGTCCCATTTTGCATCCCGAAACTTGTGTTTTGGTGCTTGATCCCTATTTTGGGTGCCCACCTTGCACCAAGTGCGCACCCGGGGCAAACCGAGCGCCTTGGTGCACCGGGGCAAGATCGAGCGTGCACCCGAGGCGCCCCGAACATGCACCAAGGTGCACTCGGCCCACATGTGAGCGCAGGTCGTTGCGCCCGAGGTGGTGTGTGGGCACCGCGTTGCAGACGGGACACTGCACGCACACGACGCCCCCTCCAGGTGCACGCACGTAGGCCGGGCCGGGTGCACACCCGACGCCCTAGCAAGGTGCGCGCACCCGGGCAGGGCTCACACTTGGCGAACGGGGCGCACTTCGCGAGGGAGGGTGTGCACCTCGACGGGGGTGGGTGGCCGGGGTGGATTCGCACGTGGGTCGCGGTTTGCTAAGTACACACTGCGACAAGCTCATAACGGGTGCGATCATACCAGCATTAGTGCACCGGATCCCATCAGAACTCCGCAGTTAAGCGCGCTTGGGCCGGAGTAGTACTGGGATGGGTGACCTCCCGGGAAGTCCCGGTGTTGCACCCTTTTTTAGTTTTTCGCCGGGCGTCGCAATGCTATTTGAATAAACCTTTTGCCCGTTTGCGTTCTCGTCGGGGCCGGGCCGGGCCGGGGTGCGCTGCCCGCACTACCGCGCGCGCGGGGGCGACACCGAGCGCGCACCCGAGGCGCCCCGAGCACACAGGCCACGGTGCAACCCGGGCGTTGTGCGCGCACCCCGGTGCGCCCGAGGTGCTGCGCGCGCACCCAGGTGAAATCGGTGTGCACCTCGGCCAGTGCGCGCTCGGTCGAGTCGCGCACGTTGGCCAAGGTGCACGGTGATGTTTCTTACTCTAAGGTTCCGCACCAGACGCCCGGGACAGGTGAGCGAAGCTGGGCGGGGCCGGGTGCGCGGCCGGGGCAGGTGCACGCAGCTGGAGAGAGCTTTGGAGCACACTTCGGAGCGCACCAATGATGCGCTCCATTCAAAAGTTTCCTGAAAAGGCAAAAAAAGTTGAGATTATAGAATTTCCCACTTGAGAGATTGTAAAAAAAAAAAATTTAAAATGAAGGAAACGCGGGTGCCAAGGTGTGCGCAGCCCAGCCAAGGTGTGCGCACCAAGGCGCCCACCCTGGCGAAGGTGCACGCAAGGTGCGCACCCGAGGCAAACCGGACAATTAACCCAACTTTCGACTTCGCGCGCACCTTGGAGCGCACTTCGGAGCGCTCCTTGGTGCGCACCAATCTTGGGCACCTCGGAGTGCACCATGGCGCCCACCAAGGTGCGCACCCGGGGCAAACCGAGCTCCGACTTCGTGCGCACCTTGGAGCGCACGAAAGGTGCGCACCATGGCGCCCACCAAGGTGCGCAGCCCAGCCAAGGCGTGCGCATCAAGGTGCGCACCCTGGCGAAGGTGCGCACCCGGGGCAAACCGAGCTCCGACTTCGTGCGCACCTTGGAGCGCACAAAAGGTGCGCAACCCAGCCAAGGTGTGCGCACCCCGGTCAAACCGAGCTCCGAATCGTGCGCACCAGAGGTGCACGCCATCGTGCGCACCTTGGAGCACACTTCGGAGCCCTCCTTGGTGCGCGCCGATGTTGCGCACCTCGGAGCGCACCCGGGGAAAACAATGCAATTAACCCGACTTTCGACTTCGTGGGCACCTCGGAGCGCTCTCGGGTTCGCACCTCGGAGCACACCGAGGTGCGCACCTTTGATGCGCTGCCTTCACCAATTTCCAGAAAAGGCAAGAAAACATTGAGAAGGTGTGCGCACCGAGGTGCCCACCCTGGCGAAGGTGCACGCGAGGTGCGCACCCGGGGCAAACCGGGCTCCGACTTCGTGCACGCCGCACCTTGGAGCACACTTCGGAGCGCTCCTTGGTGCGCACCAGGGCGCGCAACCCAGCCGAGGTGCCCACCCCGGCGAAGGTGCACGCGAGGTGCGCACCCGGGGCAAACCGGGCTCCGACTTCGTGCACGCCATGGTGCCCACCGCGGCGAAGGTGCACGCGAGGTGCGCACCCGGGGCAAACCGGGCTCCGACTTCGTGCACGCCGCACCTTGGAGCACACTTCGGAGCGCTCCTTGGTGCGCACCATGGTGCCCACCAGGGCGCGCAACCCCGCCGAAGGTGCACGCGAGGTGCGCACCCGGGGCAAACCGGGCTCCGACTTCGTGCACGCCGCACCTTGGAGCACACTTCGGAGCGCTCCTTGGTGCGCACCATGGTGCCCACCAGGGCGCGCAACCCCGCCGAAGGTGCACGCGAGGTGCGCACCCGGGGCAAACCGGGCTCCGACTTCGTGCACGCCATGGTGCGCACCGCGGCGAAGGTGCGCACCCGGGGCAAACCGGGCTCCGACTTCGTGCACGCCGCACCTTGGAGCACACTTCGGAGCGCTCCTTGGTGCGCACCAGGGCGCGCAACCCAGCCGAGGTGCCCACCCCGGCGAAGGTGCACGCGAGGTGCGTACCCGGGGCAAACCGGGCTCCGACTTCGTGCACGCCGCACCTTGGAGCACACTTCGGAGCGCTCCTTGGTGCGCACCATGGTGCCCACCAGGCCGCGCAACCCAGCCAAGGTGTGCGCACCAAGGTGCACGCGAGGTGCGCACCCGGGGCAAACCGGGGTCCGACTTCGTGCACGCCGCACCTTGGAGCACACATCGGGGCGCTCCCGGGTTCGCACCGGCGTTGCGCACCGTGGTGGGCACCTCGGAGCACACCAAGGTGGGCAGCGAGGTGCGCACCTTTGATGCGATGCCTTCACTAATTTCCATAAAAGGCAAAAAAAAAACGAGATTTTAAAATTTCCGTTTTGAAAGATAGTGAGAAAAAGGGAATGCTGGTGCCATCTTGAGCCCGCCCTGGTGCGCAGCCCAGCCAAGGTGTGCGCACCAAGGTGCCCACCCTGGCGAAGGTGCGCGCCCGGGCAATTAATCCAACTTCCAACTTCGCGCGCGCCAGGGTGGGAGCGCACCCAACAACCGGGCCTGGGAAGAGCCAATGCGAGAAACCCCACCAAACGCTCTGACAAAAAAAGAGGGGGCGCTCCAGTAACCCCGCTTCGGAGCGCACCCTGGGCAAACCCAGCCAAGGTGCCCACCCCGGCCAAGGTGCAGGCGAGGTGCGCACCCGGGGCAAACCGGGCTCCGACAACGTGCACGCCGCACCTTGGAGCACACTTCGTAGCGCTCCCGGGTGCGCACCTCAGAGCACACCAAGGTGGGCAGCGAGGTGCGCACCTTTGATGCGCTGCCTTCACTAATTTCCAGAAAAGGCAAAAAAAAAAGGAGATTTTAAAATTTCCGTTTTGAAAGATAGTGAAAAAAACGGAACGCGCGTGCCATCTTGAGCCCGCCCTGGTGCGCAGCCCAGGTAAGGTGCCCACCCTGGCAAAGGTGCGCACCCGGGCAATTAACCCTACTTCCGACTTCGTGCGCGCCAGGGTGGCAACCGGGCCTCGGAAGAGCCAATGCGAGAAACCCCACCAAACGCTCCGACAAAAAAAGAGGCGGCGCTCCAATAACCCCGCTTCGGAGCGCAGCCGGGGCAAACCCAGCCAAGGTGCCCACCCCGACGAAGGTGCACGCGAGGTGCGCACCCGGGGCAAACCGGGCTCCGACAACGTGCACGCAGCACCTTGGAGCACACTTCGAAGCACTCCCGGGTGCCCACCGGCGTTGCGCACCGTGGTGGGCAGCGAGGTGCGCACCTTTGATGCGCTGCCTTCACTAATTTCCAGAAAAAGGCAAAAAAAAATGAGATTTTAAAATTTCCGTTTTGAAAGATAGTGAAAAAAAAGGAACGCGGGTGCCATCTTGAGCCCGCCCTGGTGCGCAGCCCAGGCAAGGCATGCGCACCAAGGTGCCCACCCGAGGTGCACACCCGGGGCAAACCGGGCTCCGACTTCGTGCAGGCCGCACCTTGGAGCACACTTCGGAGCGCTCCTTGGTGCGCACCATGGTGCCCACCAGGGCGCGCAACCCAGCCAAGGTCTGCACACCAAGGTGCCCACCCCGGCGAAGGTGCACGCGAGGTGCGCACCCGGGGCAAACCGGGCTCCGACTTCGTGCACGCCATGGTGCCCACCGCGGCGAAGGTGCACGCGAGGTGCGCACCCGGGGCAAACCGGGCTCCGACTTCGTGCACGCCGCACCTTGGAGCACACTTCGGAGCGCTCCTTGGTGCGCACCATGGTGCCCACCAGGGCGCGCAACCCAGCCAAGGTGTGCGCACCAAGGTGCACGCGAGGTGCACACCCGGGGCAAACCGGGGTCCGACTTCGTGCACGCCGCACCTTGGAGCACACATCGGAGCGCTCCCAGGTTCGCACCAGCGTTGCGCACCTTTGATGCGCTGCCTTCACTAATTTCAAGAAAAGGCAAAAAAAAACGAGATTTTAAAATTTCCGTTCTGAAAGATAGTGAAAAAAACGGAACGCGGGTGCCATCTTGAGCCCTTCCTGGTGCGCAGCCCAGGCAAGTTGTGCGCACCAAGGTGCCCACCCTGGCGGAGGTGCGCGCCCGGGGCAATCCGGGCTCCGACTTCGTGCACTGCATGGTGCCCACCAAGGCGCGCAACCCAGCCAAGGTGCCCACCGCAGCGAAGGTGCACGCGAGGTGCGCACCCGAGGTGCACACCCGGGGCAAACCGGGCTCCGACTTCGTGCACGCCGCACCTTGGAGCACACTTCAGAGCGCTCCTTGGTGCGCACCAGGGCGCGCAACCCAGCCGAGGTGCCCACCCCGGCGAAGGTGCACGCGAGGTGCGCACCCGGGGCAAACCGGGCTCCGACTTCGTGCACGCCATGGTGCCCACCGCGGCGAAGGTGCGCACCCGGGGCAAACCGGGCTCCGACTTCGTGCACGCCGCACCTTGGAGCACACTTCGGAGCGCTCCTTGGTGCGCACCATGGTGCCCACCAGGCCGCGCAACCCAGCCAAGGTGTGCGCACCAAGGTGCACGCGAGGTGCGCACCCGGGGCAAACCGGGGTCCGACTTCGTGCACGCCGCACCTTGGAGCACACATCGGGGCGCTCCCGGGTTCGCACCGGCGTTGCGCACCGTGGTGGGCACCTCGGAGCACACCAAGGTGGGCAGCGAGGTGCGCACCTTTGATGCGATGCCTTCACTAATTTCCATAAAAGGCAAAAAAAAAACGAGATTTTAAAATTTCCGTTTTGAAAGATAGTGAGAAAAAGGGAATGCTGGTGCCATCTTGAGCCCGCCCTGGTGCGCAGCCCAGCCAAGGTTTGCGCACCAAGGTGCCCACCCTGGCGAAGGTGCGCGCCCGGGCAATTAACCCAACTTCCAACTTCGCGCGCGCCAGGGTGGGAGCGCACCCAACAACCGGGCCTGGGAAGAGCCAATGCGAGAAACCCCACCAAACTCTCTGACAAAAAAAGAGGGGGCGCTCCAGTAACCCCGCTTCGGAGCGCACCCTGGGCAAACCCAGCCAAGGTGCCACCCCGGCCAAGGTGCAGGCGAGGTGCGCACCCGGGGCAAACCGGGCTCCGACAACGTGCACGCCGCACCTTGGAGCACACTTCGTAGCGCTCCCGGGTGCGCACCTCAGAGCACACCAAGGTGGGCAGCGAGGTGCGCACCTTTGATGCGCTGCCTTCACTAATTTCCAGAAAAGGCAAAAAAAAAAGGAGATTTTAAAATTTCCGTTTTGAAAGATAGTGAAAAAAACGGAACGCGCGTGCCATCTTGAGCCCGCCCTGGTGCGCAGCCCAGGTAAGGTGCCACCCTGGCAAAGGTGCGCACCCGGGCAATTAACCCTACTTCCGACTTCGTGCGCGCCAGGGTGGCAACCGGGCCTCGGAAGAGCCAATGCGAGAAACCCCACCAAACGCTCCGACAAAAAAAGAGGCGGCGCTCCAATAACCCCGCTTCGGAGCGCAGCCGGGGCAAACCAAGCCAAGGTGCCCACCCCGACGAAGG
Source organism: Cryptomeria japonica (assembly GCF_030272615.1). Classification (NCBI taxonomy): domain Eukaryota; kingdom Viridiplantae; phylum Streptophyta; class Pinopsida; order Cupressales; family Cupressaceae; genus Cryptomeria; species Cryptomeria japonica. Next base: position 89,605 of record NW_026729185.1, read on the forward strand.
TGCACGCGAGGTGCGCACCCGGGGCAAACCGGGCTCCGACAACGTGCACGCAGCACCTTGGAGCACACTTCGAAGCACTCCCGGGTGCCCACCGGCGTTGCGCACCGTGGTGGGCAGCGAGGTGCGCACCTTTGATGCGCTGCCTTCACTAATTTCCAGAAAAAGGCAAAAAAAAATGAGATTTTAAAATTTCCGTTTTGAAAGATAGTGAAAAAAAAGGAACGCGGGTGCCATCTTGAGCCCGCCCTGGTGCGCAGCCCAGGCAAGGCATGCGCACCAAGGTGCCCACCCGAGGTGCACACCCGGGGCAAACCGGGCTCCGACTTCGTGCAGGCCGCACCTTGGAGCACACTTCGGAGCGCTCCTTGGTGCGCACCATGGTGCCCACCAGGGCGCACCCGAGGCAAACCGGGCTCCGACTTCGTGCACGCCGCACCTTGGAGCACACATCGGAGCGCTCCCAGGTTCGCACCAGCGTTGCGCACCTTTGATGCGCTGCCTTCACTAATTTCCAGAAAAGGCAAAAAAAAACGATATTTTAAAATTTCCGTTCTGAAAGATAGTGAAAAAAACGGAACGCGGGTGCCATCTTGAGCCCTTCCTGATGCGCAGCCCAGGCAAGTTGTGCGCACCAAGGTGCCCACCCTGGCGGAGGTGCGCGCCCGGGGCAAACCGGGCTCCGACTTCGTGCACTGCATGGTGCCCACCAAGGCGCGCAACCCAGCCAAGGTGCCCACCGCAGCGAAGGTGCACGCGAGGTGCGCACCCGAGGTGCACACCCGGGGCAAACCGGGCTCCGACTTCGTGCACGCCGCACCTTGGAGCACACTTCAGAGCGCTCCTTGGTACGCACCAGGGCGCGCAACCCAGCCAAGGTGCTCACCCCGGCGAAGGTGCACGCGAGGTGCGCACCCGGGGCAAACCGGGCTCGGACTTCGTGCACGCCGCACCTTGGAGCACACATCGGAGCGCTCCCGGGTTCGCACCAGCATTGCGCACCTTTGATGCGCTGCCTTCACTAATTTCCAGAAAAGGCAAAAAAAAGAAAAAAATGAGATTTTAAAATTTCCGTTTTGAAAGATAGTGAAAAAAACGGAACGCGGGTGCCATCTTGAGCCCGCCCTGGTGTGCAGCCCAGGCAAGTTGTGCGCACCAAGGCACCCACCCTGGCCAAGGTGGGTCACGGGGTGGGTCCTAGGGTGGGTAACGGGGTGGGTACTAAGGTGCGTGCCAAGGTGGGTCATAGGGTGGGTGCCAAGGTGGGCACCAGGGTGGGTGTGCACCAACCCTAGCCAGGGTAGGTCACGGGGTGGTTGTCGGGGTGGGCGTCAAGGAGCCAAGGTGGGTGGCAAGTAGCCAAGTTGCGTGCCAAGGTGGGTGTCGGGGTGGGTGCCAAGGATCCAAGGTGGGTGCCAAGGAACCAAGGTGGGTGTCTGGGTGGGTGCCGAGGTGGGAGCCAGGGTGGGTCCCAAGGTGAGTGCAAAGGTGGGTGCCAGGGTCAAGGTGAGTGCCAATGTGGGTTCCAAGGTGCCAGGGTCAGGGTGAGTGCCAATGTGGGTTCAAAGGTGCTAAGTTGGGTGCGAGGTTGGGTGCGAGGGTGGGTGGGTGCCAAGGTGTGCTAGGTGGAAGCCCGGGTGGGTCGGCATCCCATGGGTGTCGAGTTGGGTGCCTGATGGGTGCTTCTTGTCAAGTTTTAGTCGTCGGGACTCATTTCGAGCCTTAGAGGTCGTTTCTTGTCCGGTTGCCCTGTCTTCGACCTGGGAACCCAATTTTGGTCCTCGGGTCCCATTTTTTTTTGTCTCGCATCCCACTTTTGGCCTGTGGCCTTTTCGGGGTCGATTCTCGTTTTGGGCATCAGAGCATGTTTCTTCTCCTAAAACCCAATATTTGTTTATTAAGTCTCGGAACACATTTTTGTTCTCGTGGACCCATCATGGGTCTTGGAACGCATTTGTGGTCCTTGGGTCCCATTTTGCATCCCGAAACTTGTGTTTTGGTGCTTGATCCCTATTTTGGGTGCCCACCTTGCACCAAGTGCGCACCCGGGGCAAACCGAGCGCCTTGGTGCACCGGGGCAAGATCGAGCGTGCACCCGAGGCGCCCCGAACATGCACCAAGGTGCACTCGGCCCACATGTGAGCGCAGGTCGTTGCGCCCGAGGTGGTGTGTGGGCACCGCGTTGCAGACGGGACACTGCACGCACACGACGCCCCCTACAGGTGCACGCACGTAGGCCGGGCCGGGTGCACACCCGACGCCCTAGCAAGGTGCGCGCACCCGGGCAGGGCTCACACTTGGCGAACGGGGCGCACTTCGCGAGGGAGGGTGTGCACCTCGACGGGGGTGGGTGGCCGGGGTGGATTCGCACGTGGGTCGCGGTTTGCTAAGTACACACTGCGACAAGCTCATAACGGGTGCGATCATACCAGCGTTAGTGCACCGGATCCCATCAGAACTCCGCAGTTAAGCGCGCTTGGGCCGAAGTAGTACTGGGATGGGTGACCTCCCGGGAAGTCCCGGTGTTGCACCCTTTTTTAGTTTTTCGCCGGGCATCGCAATGCTATTTGAATAAACCTTTTGCCCGTTTGCGTTCTCGTCGGGGCCGGGCCGGGCCGGGGTGCGCTGCCCGCACTACCGCGCGCGCTGGGGGCGACACCGAGCGCGCACCCGAGGCGCCCCGAGCACACAGGCCACGGTGCAACCCGGGCGTTGTGCGCGCACCCCGGTGCGCCCGAGGTGCTGCGCGCGCACCCAGGTGAAATCGGTGTGCACCTCGGCCAGTGCGCGCTCGGTCGAGTCGCGCACGTTGGCCAAGGTGCACGGTGATGTTTCTTACTCTAAGGTTCCGCACCAGACGCCCGGGACAGGTGAGCGAAGCTGGGCGGGGCCGGGTGCGCGGCCGGGGCAGGTGCACGCAGCTGGAGAGAGCTTTGGAGCACACTTCGGAGCGCACCAATGATGCGCTCCATTCAAAAGTTTCCTGAAAAGGCAAAAAAAGTTGAGATTATAGAATTTCCCACTTGAGAGATTGTAAAAAAAAAAAATTTAAAATGAAGGAAACGCGGGTGCCAAGGTGTGCGCAGCCCAGCCAAGGTGTGCGCACCAAGGCGCCCACCCTGGCGAAGGTGCACGCAAGGTGCGCACCCGAGGCAAACCGGACAATTAACCCAACTTTCGACTTCGCGCGCACCTTGGAGCGCACTTCGGAGCGCTCCTTGGTGCGCACCAATCTTGGGCACCTCGGAGTGCACCATGGCGCCCACCAAGGTGCGCACCCGGGGCAAACCGAGCTCCGACTTCGTGCGCACCTTGGAGCGCACGAAAGGTGCGCACCATGGCGCCCACCAAGGTGCGCAGCCCAGCCAAGGCGTGCGCATCAAGGTGCGCACCCTGGCGAAGGTGCGCACCCGGGGCAAACCGAGCTCCGACTTCGTGCGCACCTTGGAGCGCACAAAAGGTGCGCAACCCAGCCAAGGTGTGCGCACCCCGGTCAAACCGAGCTCCGAATCGTGCGCACCAGAGGTGCACGCCATCGTGCGCACCTTGGAGCACACTTCGGAGCCCTCCTTGGTGCGCGCCGATGTTGCGCACCTCGGAGCGCACCCGGGGAAAACAATGCAATTAACCCGACTTTCGACTTCGTGGGCACCTCGGAGCGCTCTCGGGTTCGCACCTCGGAGCACACCGAGGTGCGCACCTTTGATGCGCTGCCTTCACCAATTTCCAGAAAAGGCAAGAAAACATTGAGAAGGTGTGCGCACCGAGGTGCCCACCCTGGCGAAGGTGCACGCGAGGTGCGCACCCGGGGCAAACCGGGCTCCGACTTCGTGCACGCCGCACCTTGGAGCACACTTCGGAGCGCTCCTTGGTGCGCACCAGGGCGCGCAACCCAGCCGAGGTGCCCACCCCGGCGAAGGTGCACGCGAGGTGCGCACCCGGGGCAAACCGGGCTCCGACTTCGTGCACGCCATGGTGCCCACCGCGGCGAAGGTGCACGCGAGGTGCGCACCCGGGGCAAACCGGGCTCCGACTTCGTGCACGCCGCACCTTGGAGCACACTTCGGAGCGCTCCTTGGTGCGCACCATGGTGCCCACCAGGGCGCGCAACCCCGCCGAAGGTGCACGCGAGGTGCGCACCCGGGGCAAACCGGGCTCCGACTTCGTGCACGCCGCACCTTGGAGCACACTTCGGAGCGCTCCTTGGTGCGCACCATGGTGCCCACCAGGGCGCGCAACCCCGCCGAAGGTGCACGCGAGGTGCGCACCCGGGGCAAACCGGGCTCCGACTTCGTGCACGCCGCACCTTGGAGCACACTTCGGAGCGCTCCTTGGTGCGCACCAGGGCGCGCAACCCAGCCGAGGTGCCCACCCCGGCGAAGGTGCACGCGAGGTGCGTACCCGGGGCAAACCGGGCTCCGACTTCGTGCACGCCGCACCTTGGAGCACACTTCGGAGCGCTCCTTGGTGCGCACCATGGTGCCCACCAGGCCGCGCAACCCAGCCAAGGTGTGCGCACCAAGGTGCACGCGAGGTGCGCACCCGGGGCAAACCGGGGTCCGACTTCGTGCACGCCGCACCTTGGAGCACACATCGGGGCGCTCCCGGGTTCGCACCGGCGTTGCGCACCGTGGTGGGCACCTCGGAGCACACCAAGGTGGGCAGCGAGGTGCGCACCTTTGATGCGATGCCTTCACTAATTTCCATAAAAGGCAAAAAAAAAACGAGATTTTAAAATTTCCGTTTTGAAAGATAGTGAGAAAAAGGGAATGCTGGTGCCATCTTGAGCCCGCCCTGGTGCGCAGCCCAGCCAAGGTGTGCGCACCAAGGTGCCCACCCTGGCGAAGGTGCGCGCCCGGGCAATTAACCCAACTTCCAACTTCGCGCGCGCCAGGGTGGGAGCGCACCCAACAACCGGGCCTGGGAAGAGCCAATGCGAGAAACCCCACCAAACGCTCTGACAAAAAAAGAGGGGGCGCTCCAGTAACCCCGCTTCGGAGCGCACCCTGGGCAAACCCAGCCAAGGTGCCCACCCCGGCCAAGGTGCAGGCGAGGTGCGCACCCGGGGCAAACCGGGCTCCGACAACGTGCACGCCGCACCTTGGAGCACACTTCGTAGCGCTCCCGGGTGCGCACCTCAGAGCACACCAAGGTGGGCAGCGAGGTGCGCACCTTTGATGCGCTGCCTTCACTAATTTCCAGAAAAGGCAAAAAAAAAAGGAGATTTTAAAATTTCCGTTTTGAAAGATAGTGAAAAAAACGGAACGCGCGTGCCATCTTGAGCCCGCCCTGGTGCGCAGCCCAGGTAAGGTGCCCACCCTGGCAAAGGTGCGCACCCGGGCAATTAACCCTACTTCCGACTTCGTGCGCGCCAGGGTGGCAACCGGGCCTCGGAAGAG